>NC_057806.1:93542350-93594526 GCF_018294505.1 Triticum aestivum | reverse complement strand
AATGGGCTGGTGCGCCCCCTATAGGCTGAATAGGAGGAGAAGGAAAGGAAGGGAAGGGAGAAGGAAGGAAAGGGGAGGATTCGGCCTCCCCCTTTCCTTCCACTCCCTCCTCTCTTTCCTTCCACCTCCGATGGATATGGAAGGGGGGAGGCCGACTTGGAGCAGGCGCCCAAGTAGTATTACTCCTACTTGGGGCACCCCTTGCAGCCCCTCTCCCTCTCCCACCTATATATATGTGGGGGGCACCACTAGAACACACAACATTGATTCTAGCCGTGTGCGGCGCCCCCTCCACAGATTACGCCTCTGGTCATATTGTCGTAGTGCTTAGGCAAAGCCCTGCACAGATCACTTCACCATCACCGTCACCACGCCGTTGTGCTGACAAAACTCTCCCTCGACACTTTGTTGGATCAAGAGTTCGAGGGACGTCATCGAGTTGAACGTGTGTAGAAGCAATATTGGCGAGATGACAACGATGCTACGATGGAGATCAACGTGTTAAACTAACGCTTCTGCTTTCCGTCATCGCCATGTAATTTCTTTACTTTATCACTATGCGTTAGCGATAGTTGTAGAAGCAATATTGGCGAGACGACAACGACGCTATGATGGAGATCAACGTGTCAAGCCGGTGACGACGGAAATCGTGATGGTGCTTTGGAGATGGAGATCAAAGGCACAATATGATCATGGCCATATCATGTCACATATTTTGATTGCATGTGATGTTTATCTTGTATGCATCTTATTTTGCTTAGTACAACAGTAGCATTATAAGATGATCCCTCACTAAAATTTCAAGGTATAAGTGTTTTCCCTGAGTATGCACCGTTTGCGACAGTTCGTCGTGCCGAGACACCACATGATGATCAGGTGTGATAAGCTCTACGTCCACATACAACGGGTGCAAGACAGTTTTGCACGTGCCGAATACTCGGGTTAAACTTGACGAGCCTAGCATGTACAGACATGGCCTCAAAATACTAGAGACCGAAAGGATGAACGTGAATCATATAGTACTCCCTCCGTTCCAAATTACTTGTCTCAAAAGTGGATAAAAATGGATGTATCTACAACTAAAATACGTCTAGATACATCCATTTTAGTGAGAAGTAATTCCGAACGGAGGGAGTAGATATGATCAACTTAGAGATGTTCACCATTCAAGACTACTCCATCTGACGTGATGATCGGACATGGTTTAGTTGATTTGGATCACGTAATCATTTAGATGACTCGAGGGATGTGTATCTAAGTGGGAGTTCTTAAGTAATATGATTAATTGAACTTAATTTATCATGAACTTAGTCCTGATAGTATTTACATATCTATGTTGTAGATCAATAGCTTGCGTATAGCTCCCCTATTTTATTTTTGATATGTTCCTAGAGAAAACTAAGTTGAAATATGATAGTAGCAATGATGCGGACTGCGTCCGTGATCTGAGGATTATCCTCATTGCTGCACAGAAGAATTATGTCCTTGATGCACCGCTAGGTGACAGACCTATTAAAGGAGTTGATGCCGACATTATGAACGTTTGACAAGCTCGGTATGATGACTACTTGATAGTTTAGTGTGCCATACTTTACGGCTTAGAACCGGGACATCAAAAATGTTTTGAACACCATGGAGCATATGATATGTTCCAAGAGTTGAAATTGGTATTTCAGACTCATGCCCGTGTTAAGAGGTATAAGACCTGATACGTCTCGAACGTATCTATAATTTTTTATTGTTCCATGCTATTATATTATCTGTTTTGGATGTTTAATGGGCTTTAATATGCACTTTTATATTATTTTTGGGACTAACCTATTAACCGGAGGCCTAGTGCAAATTGCTGTTTTTGCCTATTTCAGTGTTTTGCAGAAAAGGAATATCAAACGGAATGAAACATTTACGAGGATCTTTCTGGGAACAAACGCAATCCAGGAGACTTGGAGTGGATGTCAGGGAAGCAACGAGGTGGCCACAAGGTAGGGAGGCGCGCCTAGGGGGTAGGCGAGCCCCCCATCCTCGTGGGCCCCACGGAGCTCCACCGACCTACTTGTTTTGCCTATATATACTCTTATACCCTGAAAACATCCAGGGAAGCCATGAAACCACTTCTCCACCGCCGCAACCTTCTGTACCCGTCAGATCCCATCTGGGGGCCTTTTCCGGCGATCTGCCGGAGGGGGATTCGATCACGGAGGGCTTCTACATCAACACCGTAGCCTCTCCGATGATGTGTGAGTAGTTTACCACAGACCTTCAGGTCCATAGTTGGCTTCATCTCTCTCTTTGGTTCTCAATACAAAGTTCTCCTTGATGTTCTTGGAGATCTATTCGATGTAATCCTTTTTGCAGTGTGTTTGTCGAGATCCGATGAATTGTGGGTTTATGATCAAGATTATCTATGAACAATATTTGATTCTTCTCTGAATTCTTATATGCATGATTTGATATCTTTGCAAGTCTCTTCGAATTATCAGTTTGGTTTTGCCTACTAGATTGATCTTTCTTGCAATGGGAGAAGTGCTTAGCTTTGGGTTCAATCTTGCGGTGCTCGATCCTAGTGACAGAAAGGGAACCGACAAGTATTGTATTCTTGCCATCGAGGATAAAAATATGGGGTTTATATCATATTGCTTGAGTTTGTCCCTCTACATCATGTCATCTTGCCTAATGCGTTACTCTGTTCTTATGAACTTAATACTCTAGATACATGCTGGATAGCGGTCGATGTGTGGAGTAATAGTAGTAGATGCAAAATTGTTTCGGTCTACTTGACACGGACGTGATGCCTATGTTCATGATCATGCCTAGATATTCTCATAACTATGTGCTTTTCTATCAATTTCTCAGTAGTAATTTGTTCACCCACTGCAATATATGCTATCTTGAGAGAAGCCACTAGTGAAACCTATGGCCCCCGGGTCTACTTTACATCATATAAGTTTCCGATCTGTAATTCTAGTTTACTATTTATTTTGCAATCTTTACTTTTCAATCTATACAACAAAAATACCAAAAATAGTTATCTTATTATCTTTATTAGATCTCACTTTTGCAAGTGGCCGTGAAGGGATTGACAACCCCTTTATCGCATTGGTTGCAAGGTTCTTGATTGTTTGTGCAGGTACTAGGTGACTTGTGTGTAGTCTCCTACTGAATTGATACCTTGGTTCTCAAAAACTGAGGGAAATACTTACGCTACTTTGTTGCATCACCCTTTCCTCTTCAAGGGAAAACCAACGCATGCTCAAGAGGTAGCAAGAAGGATTTCTGGCGCCGTTGCTGGGGAGATCTACGCCAAGTCAAGACATACCAAGTACCCATCACAAACTCTTATCCCTCTCATTACATTATTTGCCATTTGCCTCTCATTTTCCTCTCCCCCACTTCTAAAACGATTTTCGAAAACCTTTGCCTTTTCTTCGCCTTCTTCCCATATGTATCTTTGTTTGTGTTTCCATGTGCCTTCTATTTGCTTGCATCTTTGCTAGCTAAAAATCTATTGATATGGATCCACTTAAAGTGTTCTACTTGGATCATCTTCGATCCTTATGCGCTCGTGCTGAAACCCTAACTAGCCTAGTTGATGGGAAATCTTTAGATGAGAATGCTCATTTTGTGCGTCACCATTTGTCTGAAAAAGCGAGACTCTTATGGGATCAAATAAACAGATTGCTGTGTTATGCTTGGAATCTTTGTGAAATTTATGATTTTACTTGTTGCTCTAAGAACCCTAAAAAACACCTCCCCTACCTATGTGAGTTTAATGATAATGAAATCTTATCTTCCTACGCAAAGGGTGTTTATAGTTACTACGATATCGAACAAATTGAAGAATTTGTTGCTTTTAAGGGTGCTTATGAAGTTGCTTCTTTGATTGAAAAGTATGATATTACTCTCTACGAACCTGAAATTTTTTACATACTTAAATATTGCTATGAAAACTATGCTCATAATGTCTATGTCAAAGAATTTATTAAAAGAATGACCGTTGCTTTGGAAGAAAATAATGATATGCATGAATCTATAGATAATTATGATTCTGATGATTTGATTGAAATATCCCTTGATGAACATGATGCTTGCTATTCTTGTGGCCATGATGCCAATATTTATGAAGATGAATTTGCTACAGTTCCTTATATTAAACATGAGATCGTTGCTATTGCACCCATACTTGATAGTTCCTTCGATGAAAAGCATGATTGCAATGATGTTATAATAAATTCTCTTAATTTCAGTTGTGTTAATGATATGCAAAACCTCAAGCTTGGGGATGCTAGTTTTGCTATGACTACTATTTGTTGCAATGGTCATGATTGGGGTGATTCTTCTTATGATCTTGAAAATTTATTTTAGCCCCATGATGAATATGAGATTGATAATAATGTTTGCAATAATATTGAAAGTGGGTTTGGAAGAGTGTCAACTTTAGATCCCACATATTTGGATAATGTTCAATCTTATGAATTTTTTGATAAAAGCGGGTTTGGAGAGGTCATGACTTTGGCTAATGTTAATCCCACTATTTTGGAAGAGTGTAAACTTCGCATGCATGTGGATCGTGTTGAGAATATGTTATGTGATATCTATATTGTTGAATTTGATTATGATCATACATGTAATTATTATGAGAGAGGAAAATATGGTTGTAGAAATTTTCGTGTCACTAAATTACCTCTCGTTATGTTGAGATTGCTATTGTTTCTTTCCGCTTCCTTGCATATGCTGGTTTTTGCTTGCTATGATAATTTTTTTGCCTATAAGATGCCTATGCATAGGAAGTATGTTTGACTTAGATGTGTTTTTCACGTGTTTCATGATGCTCTTTGTGCTTCAATTCTTGTCTTTCATGTGAGCATCATTGGAATTATCAATGCCTAGCTAGGGGCGTTAAACGATAGCGCTTGTTGGGAGGCAACCCAATTTTATTTTTGTTCCTTGATTTTGTTCTTGTTTAGTAATAAATAAATCATCTATCCTCTTTTATGATTGTGTTTTTATGTTTTAATTAGTTTTTGTGCCAAGTAAAGCCTTTAGGATCTTCTTGGATGATTGTTGTTTGATCTTGCTGAAAAAACAGAAAGTATGCGCTCACGATAATAATTTTCATTTTTTACCATAGAGAGATAAAATACCAATTCCAACTGAAGTAGATCAATATACAAATTATTTATAACATCTAATTTCTTAGGATTGTTGGAGTTACAGAAGTATTCGAAACCTACAGATTTCTACAGACTGTTCTGTTTTTGATAGATTCTATTTTTCGTGTGTTGTTTGCTTATTTTGATGAATCTATGGCTAGTATCGGGGGGGTATGAACCATAGAGAAGTTGGAATACAGTAGGTTTAACACCAATATAAATAAAGAATGAGTTCATTACAGTACCTTAAGGTGGTGGTTTGTTCTCCTATACTAACGGAGCTCATGAGATTTTCTGTTGAGTTTTGTGTTGTGAAGTTTTCAAGTTTGTGGGTAAAGATCTGATGGATTATGGAATAAGGAGTGGTAAGAACCTAATATTGGGGATGCCCAAGGCACCCCAAGGTAAAATTCGAGGACAACCAAAATCCTAAGCTTGGGGATGCCCCGCAAGGCATCCCCTCTTTCGTTTTCGTCTATCTGTAACTTTACTTGAGGCTATATTTTTATTCACCACATGATATGTGTTTTTCTTGTAGTGTCTTGTATGACTTGAGTCTTTGCTTTTTAGTTTACCACAATCATCCTTGCTGTATACACCTTTTGGGAGAGACACGCATGAATCGGAATTTATTAGAATACTCTATGTGCTTCACTTATATCTTTTGAGCTAGATAATTTTGCTCTAGTGCTTCACTTATATTTTTTAGAGCATGGTGGTAGTTTTATTTTGTAGAAATTATTTATCTCTCATGATTCACTTATATTATTTTGAGAGTCTTTTAGAATAGCATGGTAATTTTCTTTGGCTATAAAATTAGTCCTAATATGATAGGCATTCAAGATGGGTATGATAAAAACTTTCATATAGAGTGCATTGAATACTATGATACTTGATAGATGTTTTGAGATATAAAGGTGGTAATGTTAGAGTCATGCTAGTTGGGTAATTGTGAAATTAAGAAATACTTGTGTTAAAGTTGGCAAGTCTCGTAGCATGCACGTATGGTAAACATTGTGTGAAAAAATTGAAGCATGGGGTGTTCTTTGAGTGCTTTCCTTATGAGTGGCGGTCAGGGACGAGCGATGGTCTTTTCCTACCAATCTATCCCTCTAGGGGCATGCGTAGTAGTACTTTGCTTCGAGGGCTCTCGGTGTCAAAACCGGCGGATCTCGGGTAGGGGGTCCCGAACTGTGCGTCTAAGGCGGATGGTAACAGGAGGCAGGGGACACGATTTTACCCAGGTTCGGGCCCTCTTGATAGAGGTAAAACCCTACGTCCTGCTTGATTGTTCTTGATGATATGAGTATTACAAGAGTAGATCTACAACGAGATCAGAGAGGCTAAACCCTAGAAGCTAGCCTATGGTATGATTGTATGTTGTATATCTATCGAGTAGCCTAGCCCTGGTTTATATAATGTGCCAGAGGACTAGGATAACAAGAGTCCTAGCCGAATACGCCGGTGGGGGAGGAGTCCTTGTCTTGACCACCAAGTCTTGTGGAATGTTCCTTGTATGCGGCAACTGTCTGAACTGGACCATGAGTATACGGCCATGGGGGTCCTCGGCCCAATCCAACTGATCGGGAGACGACGTGATGAGTACCCCCTAGTCCAGGACACCATCAAGGGCTAATAAACATTTGCAATAAGTATATGAGTTCTTTATGACTAATGTGAGTCCATGGATCATACACACTCTGACCTTTCCGTAATTTGCTAGCCTCTACGGTACCGTGCATTGCCCTTTCTCACCTTGAGAGTTGGTGCAAACTTCGCCGGTGCATCCAAACCCCATGATACGATACGCTCTATCACACATAAGCATCCTTATATCTTCCTCAAAACAGCCACCATACCTACCTATTATGGCATTTCCATAGCCATTCCGAGATATATTGCCATGCAACTTTCCATCGTTCCGTTTATTATGACACGCTCCATCAATGTCATATTGCTTTGCATGATCATGTAGTTGACATCGTATTTGTGGCAAAGCCACTTTCATAATTATTTCATACATGTCGCTCTTGATTCATCGCATATCCCTGTACACCGCCGGAGGCATTCACATAGAGTCATATTTTTGTTCTAGTATTGAGTTGTAACATTGAGTTATGAGTAAATAAAAGTGTGATGATCATCATTATTAAAGCATTGTCCCATGTGAGGAAAGAAGGATGGAGACTATGAAATAAAAAAAGAGGCCAAAGAATCCCAAATAAAAAAGAGGCCAAAGAAGCCCAAACAAAAAAATGAGAGAAAAAGAGAGAGGGGACAGTGTTACTATCCTTTTTCCACACTTGTCCTTCAAAATAGCACCATGATCTTCATGATAGAGAGTTTCTTATTTTGTCACTTTCATATACTAGTGGAAATTTTTCATTATATAACTTGGCTTGTATATTCCAATGATGGGCTTCCTCAAAATGCCCTAGGTCTTCGTGAGCAAGCAAGTTGGATACACACCCACTTAGTGTATATTCCAATGGGGATTCGATCACGGAGGGCTTCTACATCAACACCATAGCCACTCCGATGATGTGTGAGTAGTTTACCATAGACCTTCGGGTCCATAGTTATTAGCTAGATGGCTTCTTCTCTCTCTTTGGATCTCAATACAAAGTTATCCTCAGTCTTCCTGGAGATCTATTCGATGTAACTCTTTTGCGGTGTGTTTGCCAAGATCCGATGAATTGTTGGTTTATGAACTTGATTATCTATGAATATTATTTGATTCTTCTCTGAATTCTTATATGCATGATTTGATATCTTTGCAAGTCTCTTCGAATTATAGGTTTAGTTTGGCCTACTAGATTGATCTCTCTTGCAATGGGAGAAGTGCTTAGCTTTGGGTTCAATCTTGCGGTGCTCGATCCCAGTGACAGAGAGGGAAACGACACGTATTGTATTTTTGCCATCAAGGATAAAAAGATGGGGTTTATATCATATTGCTTGAGTTTATCCCTCTACATCATGCCATCTTGCCTAATACGTTACTATGTTCTTATGAACTTAATACTCTAGATGCATGCTGGATAACGGTCGATGTGTGGAGTAATAGTAGTAGATGCAGAATCGTTTCGGTCTACTTGACAGGGACGTGATGCCTATATTCATGATCATTGCCTTAGATATCATCATAACTATGCACTTTTCTATCAGTTGCTCGACAATAATTTTTTCACCCACCGTAATACATGCTATCTTGAGAGAAGCCACTAGTGAAACCTATGGCCCCCGTGTCTACTTTACATCATATAAGTTTCCAATCTACAATTCTAGTTTACTATTTATTTTGCAATCTTTATTTTCCAATCTATACCACAAAAATACCAAAAATGTTTATCTTATTATCTTTACCAGATCTCACTTTTGCAAGTGGTCGTGAAGGGATTGACAACCCCTTTATCGCGTTGGTCGCAAGGTTCTTATTTGTTTGTGCAGGTACTAGGCGATTTGCGGGTAGTCTCCTACTGGATTGGTACCTTGGTTCTCAAAAACTGAGGGAAATACTTATGCTACTTTGCTGCATCACCCTTTTCTCTTCAAGGGAAAACCAACGCATGCTCAAGAGGTAGCAGTTACTATCTGCAAAGCTCGACTTGTTGCAAAAAGGCTTATCGACAAGTTCAGGGGGTTGACTACGATGAGACTTTCTCACCCATAGCGATGCTTAAGTCTGTCCGAATCATGTTAGCAATTGCCGCATTTAATGAAATCTGGCAAATGGATGTCAAAACTACATTCCTTAATTGATGTCTGAAAGATGAGTTGTATATGATGCAACCAGAAGGTTTTGTAGATCCTAAAGGTGCTAACAAAGTGTGCAAACTCCAGTGATCCATCTATGGACTGGTGCAAGCATCTCGGAGTTGGAATATACGCTTTGATGTGGTGATCCAAGCATATGGTTTTATACAGACTTATGGCGAAGCCTGTATTTACAAGAAAGTGAGCGGGAGCTCTGTAGCATTTCTAATATTATATGTGGATGACATATTGTTGATTGGAAATGATGTAGAATTTCTGGATAGCATAAAAGGATACTTGAACAAGAGTTTTTCAATAAAATACCTCAGTGAAGCTACTTATATTTTGGGCATCAAGATCTATAAAGATAGATTGAGACGCTTAATAGGACTTTCAAAAGCACATACCTTAACAAGATTTTGAAGAAGTTCAAATTGAATCAATTAAAGAAAGGGTTCTTGCATGTGTTGCAAGATGTGAAGTTGAGTAATACTCAAAGCCCGACCACGGCAGAAGATAGAGAGAGAATGAAAGTCATTCCCTATGCCTTAGCGATAGGTTCTATAAAGTATGCCATGTTCTATACCAGACATATTGTGTACCTTACCAAGAGTTTGTCCAGGGGTGCAATAGTGATCCAGGAGTAGATCACTGAACAACGGTCAAAATTATCCTTAGTTACCTAAGAGGACTAAGGAAATGTTTCTCGGTTATGGAGGTGATAAAGAGTTCATCATAAAGAGTTACGTCGATGCAAGCTTTGACACTGATCTAGATGACTCTAAGTCTAAATCTAGATACGTATTGAACGTGGGAGCAATTAGCTAGAGTAGCTCCATGCAGAGCATTGTAGACATAAAAATTTGCAAAATACATACGGATCTGAATGTGGCAGACCCGTTGACTAAATCTTCTCTCACAAGCAAAACATGACCACACCTTAGTACTCTTTGGGTTTTAATCACATAGCAATGTGAACTAGATTATTGACTCTAGTAAACCCTTTGAGTGTTGGTCACATGGAGATGTGAACTACGAGTGTTAATCACATAAAGATGTGAACTATTGGTGTTAAATCACATGGCGATGTGAACTAGATTATTGACTCTAGTGCAAGTGGGAGACTGGAGGAAATATGCCCTAGAGGCAATAATAAAGTTGTTATTTTATATTTCCTTATATCATGATAAATGATTATTATTCATGCTAGAATTGTATTAACCGGAAACTTGATACATGTGTGGATACATAGACAAAACACTGTGTCCCTAGTAGGCCTCTACTAGACTAGCACGTTAATCAAAGATGGTTAAGTTTCCTAACCATAGACATGTGTTGTCATTTGATGAACGGGATCACATGATTAGGAGAATGATGTGATGGACAAGACCCATCTGTTAGCTTAGCATGTTGATCATTCAGTTTTATTGTTATTGCTTTCTTCATGCCCAATACATATTCCTTCGACTATGAGATTATGCAACTCCCAGATACCGGAGGAATACCTTGTGTGCTATCAAATGTCACAACGTAACTGGGTGATTATAAAGATGCTCTACAGGTACCTCCGAAGGTGTTTGTTGGGTTGGCATAGATCAAGATTAGGATTTGTCACTCCGAGTATCGGAGAGGTATCTCTGGGGCCTCTCGGTAATGCACATCATAATTGATGGGGAACACAGTATTTCAAAAAAATTCCTACGATCACACAAGATCTATCTAGGAGATGCATAACAACGAGAGGGGAGAGTGTTGTTGGAAATATGAGCAATTTACCGAATGATTTTATTGACAGAAATACTACATAAAGCACGACTAGTATAGCAGTGATAAAACAAGTCATGCAATTTGACAAAGAGAAGGTAAACAACAACTTCATATATGAACTGTAACTAAACACATCTACAACAGATAGTATAGCAAGTTGCATATATGAAATAGAGTCTAACATATCTAGGGCAAACATTAGAACAAGGAACTCTAGCAGGGCCTCTAATAGAAAGAGGAAGAACACGTACGGGACAGCAACAACAGAAGCGCTGGACTTGGGGTCGGTGTCCTTGCCAGCCATGTCGTCGAGGAGGTTGTCGACGTCGGGAAAGAAATCATCGTCGGGGAAGTAGTCGTCGGAGTCCAGGGTGTCCGTGACGAAGAAGTCAGTAGTCGCGTGAAGCGCTACCCAAAAACCTTATCACCCTTCTCCCATACAGTACTCAAAGAGGTGCGGTTTCGAAGGCCTACTGTCCTGACCTGTGGTGCATGCCGCAAGACGGGATGGGGAAGAACGTAGCAGTCGTGCAGTTCTCAGGAACTTGTGACGAGAGGAAGAAGAGGTTCTGGTGCGTCTCTCTGAGAGGAGCGACCTCCCTTTTATAGGCGCAAGAGAAGGATGCGAGAGGCTGCGCCGGGAGCTGAAGATAATGAGGTATATGAAACAAACAGGTGCGCCATTCGTATTCAATCTCCACTACAGCAAAAACTTTTCAGCTTTCACGTGACCTTTCGTATACCTGCCGTGCGTGGCAAAAATTAGACATCGGCTGGGCTCATTCCCGCAACCCCGCGGCGCGGCGAGGCGGGCGGCGGAGGAGGAGCGCGCGTGGATGTCCCTCTTGTTCTCATCCTCATACATGTGGAGAAAGAGCCTCCCTTATAAAGAGGTCCAACTCCCTCTAAACTAGCAATGTGGGACTAAACTTTAGTTCCACCTCTTGCCTTGCACGAATGGGCTGTGTGGGCCTCTAGGATTTATTAGGAATTTCTGAAACTGCTATTGGGCTAGGCCCAAAATAGACAAAATTCCAGCAATCCCCCACCAGATCCCAGAGGCACACAAAATTTGCCTTTGGTTCTAAAACACTGTTTTATCTATCGGTACTACAATGGAGACTGTTAAGTTGAACTTCCACCTAGAACTCTATGCTACACTAGGAAGCAACTTGGATAGTGGACTGGGCCTTGAACTGCAAGTTTTCAGCAAATCTAGCTTCACATAAAGCCTTGACCGATACGTGGCTACCGTGGGTCTTCCCCGCGGGTGGAGCTTATGCGTCATACTCCGAGACCTTTCATGAGTTTACTAGAGAGAACCCTACTCTCATAGATTGCGACTTTTAACAATCAGACTCATATAGGTGAGTTCTTCAAAAGATGTTCTATAGGATGACATCTCTGCTTCAATGAGCCACTTAGAACACATTAAGATATACATCAACCTGCCATGCAAATTAGGAGAGTATTGCATCTTCATGGAGTGGTATTGTTGATAGTAAGGATACTCTCCTCTCAGTTGACCAACAGCTTGTCTTCCACATCTAATTCACAGGATCTCCGATCACAAAGAATAGGTTACCACTCTGAACAACTCATATTGTGGGTCTCATACCCATATCCCTCGATGCATTATCTATCACATTACGTGATAGACCCTTAGTAAAAGGATCTGCCAGATTCTTAGACGTTTGGATATAATCCAATGCAATAACTCCAGAGTTTCTCATTTTCCTGATAGACTTTAACCTTCTCTGAACGTGTCTTGATGACTTCATGTTATCCTTTGAGCTGCTCACTTTTGTGATCACAGTTTGATTGTCGTAGTTCATAAGGATACACAGTACAGGTTTCTCAACAACCGGCAAGTCATTCAAGAGCCGGTGAAGCCAATCTGCTTCGACCGTAGCTGTATCTAGTGTTGTGAGTTCTGCTTCCATTGTTGACATCGTTAAGATGGTCTGCTTGCAAGACTTCCAAGAAACAGCGCCACCTCCATGAGTGAATACATATCCGCTCGTGGCCTTTATCTCATCAGCATCTGAGATCCATTTTGAGTCACTACACCCTTCAAGCACCTTTGGGTGCCCGGTGTAGTGAATTCCATAATTTGAAGTGCCTTTCAAATAACGCAAAACTCTCTCTAGAGCTTTCCAATGCACATCTCCTAGTTTTGAGACAAACTGACTCAGTTTGCTAATAGCAAAGGAGATGTCAGGTCTTGTAGCACTGGCTAAGTACATAAGAGAGCCAATAATCTGAGAATACTTCAATTGATCTCTAGCAATTCTTCGATTCTTTCAAAGTAACACACTCGCATCATATGGTGTTGGAGAGGGCTTGCAGTCACTATAGCCAAAGAGACTCAAGATCTTTCCCACATAGTGAGATTGAAGCAATGTAATCCCACCATCATCGTCTCTCAACAACTTGATGTTCAGAATGACATCAGCCGCTCCTAAATCCTTCATCTCAAAACAGCGAGATAGGAAATCCTTGACCTCCTTAATAACATTCAGATTTGTTCCGAAAATCAGTATGTCATCAACATACAAGCAAAGGATAACTCCCTCGCCCCCACCATGGCGATAGTACACACATTTGTCAGCTTCATTTACAACAAAGCCTACAGCTATTAGAGTTCTTTCAAACTTCTCATGCCATAATTTGTGTGCTTGCTTGAGTCCATACAAAGACTTCAGCAACTTGCACATTTTTCTTTCCTGGCCATCTAGTACAAACCCATCTGGTTGTTCCATATAAATTTCCTCGTCCAACTCTCCATTTAGGAAAGCAGTCTTAACATCCATTTAATGAACGAGAAGACCATGTGAGGGAGCTAGTGAAAGTAGAACTCGAATAGTAGTCAGTCGAGCCATAGGTGAGTAAGTATCAAAGAAGTCTTCACCTTCCTTTTGGGTATAACCCTTAGCCACGAGCCGAGCCTTGTACTTTTCAATAGTACCATTAGGCCTAAGCTTCTTCTTGAATACCCATTTGCATCCTATAGGTTTGCACCCATAAGGACGATCAGTTATCTCCCAAGTTTCATTCACCAAGATGGAACGAACCGCTTCCTTCCAGTAGTCGGCATCTTCAGATGCATAGGCCTCTGAAATAGAACTGGGAGTATCATCTATGAGATACACAAGAAAATCATCACCAAAAGACTTTGCAGTCCTCCGTCTCTTGCTCCTAGTAGGAACTTCATTGTTCTCCTCCACAGGATTTTCAAAGTGTTCCATTGAAATGGCAGGTTCGGTAATTGTAACTGGTTCCTGATTCGATGAACTAGGCATCTCCTGATTAGATGAGGTAGCCATATCCTTCATGGGAAAGATATCTTCAAAGAAAGTCGCATCATTCGACTCCATGATCGTACCAACATGCATGGCAGGTACCTCAGATTTTACAACCAAGAATCTATAACCAATGCTATGAAAAGCATATCCCAGGAAAACACAATCCACGGTCTTTGGTCCAAGCTTGTACTTCTTTGGAATTGGCACATTGACTTTCGCCAAACAACCCCAGGTTCGTAGATAAGAGAGTTTTAATATTTTCTTCTCCCATTCCTCGAATGGAGTCATCTCTTTATTCTTTGTGGGAACTCTGCTTAGGACATGACATGAAGTCAATATCGCCTCCCCAACCATGCCTTGGACAGACCCAATGTGTCTAACATGGCGTTAACCAAATCTGTTAGTGTACGGTTCTTTCTTTCGGCCACCCCATTTGACTGAGGTGAATAGGGAGGCATCCTCTCATGGATTATACCATGTTCCGCACACAAAGCATCAAATTCATTGGAAAAAATAATCTCCACCACGGTCGGACCTAAGCCTCTTGATTTTTCGATCAAGTTGGTTTTCCACTTCAGCTTTATAGATCTTGAAAAAGTTCAAAGCCTCATTCTTAGATTTCAGAGGATACACACGACAGTATCTAGTGGAGTCGTCAATTAACGTCATGAAGTATTTCTTTCCACCTTTTGTCAAAACACCATTCATTTCACATAGATCTGAATGTATGAGTTCTAGTGGTGCAAGATTTCTCGTTTTCGCGGTCACATGAGACTTACGAGGTTGCCTAGCTTGCAAACACACTTGACACTTAGATCCCTTGACAGTGGTGAAACTAAGGACTAAGTTCAACTTCACTAGTAGCGACATACAACCAAAGTTGACATGACAAAGACGTGAATGGCACACATTTGATTCACTATTGATGCAAATATGATTAACAACTTTATTGCAAACGTCTCATAAAGAGAAACGAAACAAGCCTCCTGACTCATAGTCTTTACCAACAAAGGTTCCATACTTGGATATTACAAATTTATTCGACTCAAAGACAAGCTTGTAGCCATCTCTACACAGAAGAGATTCGCTAACAAGATTTTTATTGACAGAGGGGACATAATGCACGTTCTTCAGCCGCACGATCTTCCCCGAAGTAAACTTCAGATCGACCGTGCCAACACCACGAACAAAAGCACTTGAACTATTTCCCATCAGCACGGTTGAAGTCCCTGCGGTCTGATAAGACGAAAACATGGAAATATCACTGCATACATGCACATTAGCACCCGTGTCAATCAACCAATCAGGAGAATGGCATACTGAAAGAATAGTGGGAAATATACCATACCCAACATCCTTCATGTCAATGTCTCCAATGACAACATTAGCAGTCTTGCCGCCTTTCCCAGGATGACGCTTGTCATAGCGATTAGGGCAACTAGGAGCCCAATGATCAGGATCCCCACACAGATGACAACCACCTTTCTTCTTGTCATTCGTCTTCCTGAAGTTCATGTGTTGCATAGCCTTGTTCTTCCCATCAAACTTTGCTTTACCATCAAACTTGCCCTTGTTCTTGAACTTGTGGGGCTGGAAGTTCTTCTTCTGTACCAGATTGGCACTAGATCCTCCCTCAATACCTCGATCACGTGTTTCTTTTGCTCTCGCCTTTTCTTCCACATCAAGAGTGCCAATGAGATTCGGGATGGAAAACTCCTGTCTTTTATGCTTCAGTAAGGTAGAAAAGTTCCTCCACGAAGGAGGAATCTTAGTGATGATACCTTCGGCAACAAACTTGTCTGGTAGCATACAACTGAAGTGCTCAAGTTCTCTAGAAAATGGTTGTATCTCATGAGCTTGCTCAACCACGGAGTGCTCTTCAGTCATCCTGTAATCATAGAATTGCTCCATGATGTACAGCTCAGTGCCAGCATCCGAGACCCCAAACTTGGCCTCGAGTGCATCCCGCATATCTTTTCCATTATCAATTGATGCATAAGCATCAACTATGTTCTCACCAAGAACACTCAAGAGAGCAAACTTAAACAGAGTATCCATTTTCTGAAAAGCTTGTGCCTGTTGAGCATCAAGCTCTCCTTCAGGTTTGCCAAGAGTGGCGTCATAGCAACTCATGGTTTGAAACCATAAGACTGCTCTCACGCACCACCTCTTATAGTGGATACCCTCAAACATAGGAGGTATCATGGAAGCAGCAAAACCACTCGGGGTAAATCGCCTATAATAAGGTTTTTGGATTGTTGGAAATATGAGCAATTTACTGAATGATTTTATTGACAGAAATACTACATAAAGCACAACTAGTATAGCAGTGATAAAACAAGTCATGCAATTTGAAAAAGAGAAGGTAAATAACAACTTCATATATGAACTGTAACTAAACACATCTAGAGCAGACGGTATAGCAAGTTGCATATATGAAACAGAGTCTAACATATCTAGGGCAAACACTAGAACAAGGAACTGTAGCAGGGCCTCTAATAGAAAGAGGAATAACATGTACGGGACAGCAGCAGCAGAAGCGTTGGACTTGGGGTCGGTGTCCTCGCCAACCATGTTGTTGAGGAGGTTGTCGACGTCGGGAAAGAAGTCGTCGTCGGGGATGTAGTTGTCGGAGTTCGGGGCGTTCGTGACAAAGAAGTCAGTAGTTGTGCGAAGCGCTCCCCAAAACCTTATCACCCTTCTCCCATACAGGACTGAAAGAGGTGCGGTTTCGGAGGCCTACTGTCCCGACCTGCAGTGCACGCTGCAAGCCGGGATGGGGAAGAACGTAGCAGCAACGCAGTGCTCAGGAACTTGTGACGAGAGGAAGAAGAGGTTCTGGTGCGTCTCTCTGAGAGGAGCGACCTCCCTTTTATAGGTGCAAGAGAAGGAGGCGAGAGGCTGCGACGGGAACTGAAGAGAACGAGGGAGATGAAACGAACAGGTGCGTCCTTCGTATTCAATCTCCACTACAGCAAAAACTTTTCAGCTTTCGCGTGACCTTTCGTATACCCGTCGTGCGTGGCAAAAATTAGACATCGGCTCGGATCATTCCCGCAACCCGCGGCACATCGTGACAAGGCGTGGCGAGGCGGGCGGTGGAGGATGAGAGCGCATGGATTTCCCTCTTGTTCTCATCCTCATACATGTGGAGAAAGAGCCTCCCTTATAAAGAGGTCCAACTCCCTCTAAACTAGCAATGTGGGACTAAACTTTAGTTCCACCTCTTGCCTTGCACGAATGGGCTGCATGGGCCTCTAGGATTTATTAGGAATTTCTGAAACTGCTATTGGGCTAGGCCCAAAATAGACAAGATTCCAGCAAGTGTGTCTACGTACCCTCGTAGACCGAAAGCGGAAGCGTTAAGCAACGCAGTTGATGTAGTCGAACGTCTTCGCGATCCAACCGATCAAGTATCAAACGTATGGCACCTCCGCGATCTGCACACGTTCAGCTCGGTGACATCCCTCGAAATCTTGATCCAGATGAGGCCGATGGAGAGTTTCGTCAGCATGACGGTGTGGTGATGGTGATGATGAAGTTACCGGTGCAGGGCTTCACCTAAGCACTGCAACGATGTGACCGAGGTGTGTTTCTGTGGAGGGGGGCACCGCACATGGCTAAGAGAAACTTTGGTGTGCCTTTGGGGTGCCCCCCTCCCATGTATATAAAGGGGGGAGGGAGGAGGAGGCCAGCCAAGGGGAGGAGGTGCGCCATGGGGGGGCAATCCTACTCCAAGTAGGATTCGGCCCCCCCTTCCTATTCCAACAAGGAGAAGGGGGAAGGTGAGGGAGGAGAGAAGGAAAGGGGGCCCGACCCCCTAGTCCAATTCAGTTTGGGCTAGGGGGAGCACGCGCCCTGCCTTGGCCTGCCTCCTCTCTTCCACCAATAGGACCATGAGGCCCAATAACCCCCCGAGGGGTTCCGGTAACCCCCCCGGTACTCCGGAAAATACCTGATACACCTCGGAACTGTTCCGGTGTTCGAATATAGTCTTCCAATATATCAATCTTTATGTATCGACCATTTCGAGACTCCTCATCATGTCTGTGATCTCATCCAGGACTCCGAACTACATTCGGTACATCAAAACACATAAACTCATAATACCGGTCGTCATTGAACATTAAGCGTGCGGACCCTGCGGGTTTAAGAACTATGTAGACATGACCGAGACTCATCTCTGGTTAATAACCAATAGCGGAACCTGGATGCTCATATTGGCTCCCACATATTCTATGAAGATCTATATCGGTCAAACCGCATAACAACATACGTTGTTCCCTTTGTGATCGGTATGTTAGTTGCCCGAGATTCAATCGTCGGTATCATCATACGTAGTTCAATCTCGTTACCGGCAACTCTCTTTACTCGTTTCGTAATGCTTCATCCCACAACTAACTCTTTAGTCACTTTGCTTGCAAGGCTCATAGTGATGTGGATTACCGAGAGGGCCCAGAGATACCTCTCCAATACACAAAGTGACAAATCCTAATCTCGATCTATACCAGCTCAACAAACACCATTGGAGACACCTGTAGAGCATCTTTATAATCACCCAGTTATGTTGTGATGTTTGATAGCACACTAAGTGTTCCTCCATTATTCGTGAGTTGCATAATCTCATAGTCATAGGAACATGTAGAAGTCATGAAGAAAGCAATAACAATAAACTAAACGATCATAGTGACAAGCTAACGGATGGGTCTAGTCCAACACATCATTCTCTAATGATGTGATACCGTTCATCAAATGACAACACATGTCCATGGCTAGGAAACTTAACCATCTTTGATTAACGAGCTAGTCAAGTAGAGGCATACTAGGGACACTCAGTTTGTCTATGTATTCACAGATGTACTAAGTTTCCGGTTAATACAATTCTAGCATGAATAATAAACATTTATCATGATATGAGGAAATATAAATAACAACTTTATTATTGCCTCTAGGGTATATTTCCTTCAGTCTCCCACTTGCACTAGAGTCAATAATCTAGATTACACAGTAATGATTCTAACACCCATGGAGTCTTGGTGATGATCATGTTTTGCTCGTGAGAGAGGCTTAGTCAACGGGTCTGCAACATTCAGATCCGTATGTATCTTGCAAATCTCTATGTCTCCCTCCTTGACTTGACCATGGATGGAATTGAAGCGTCTTTTGATGTGCTTGGTTCTCTTGTGAAATCTAGATTCCTTTTCCAAGGCAATTGCACCAGTATTGTCACAAAATATTTTCATTGGACCTGATGCACTAGGTATTACACCTAGATCGGATATGAACTCCTTCATCCAGACTCATTCATTTGCTGCTTCCGAAGTAGCTATGTATTCCGCTTCACACGTAGATCCCGCCACGACGCTCTTCTTAGAACTGCACCAACTGACAACTCCACCATTCAATAAAAATATGTATCCAGTTTGTGACTTAGAGTCATCCGGATCAGTGTCAAAGCTTGCATCGATGTAACCGTTTACGATGAGCTCTTTGTCACCTCCATAAACGAGAAACATATCCTTAGTCATTTTCAGGTATTTCAGGATGTTCTTGACCGCTGTCCAGTGATCCACTCTAGGATTACTTTGGTACCTCCCTGCTAAACTAATAGCAAGGCACACATCAAGTATGGTATACAACATTGCATACATGATAGAACCTATGGCTGAGGCATAGGGAATGACTTTCATTTTCTCTCTATCTTCTGCAGTGGTCGGGCATTGAGTCTGACTCAACTTCACACCTTGTAGCACAAGCAAGAACCCTTTCTTTGCTTGATCCATTTTGAACTTCTTCAAAACATTATCAAGGTATGTGCTTTGTGAAAGTACAATTAAGCGTCTTGATCTATCTCTATAGATCTTGATGCCCAATATATAAGCAGCTTCACCGAGGTCTTTCATTGAAAAATTCTTATTCAAGTATCCTTTTATGCTATTAAGAAATTCAGTATCATTTCCAATCAATGTCTTCCACATATAATATTAGAAATGCTACAGAGCTCCCACTCACTTTCTTGTAAATACAGGCTTCTCCAATAGTCTGTATAAAACCATATGCTTTGATTACACTATCAAAGTGTATGTTCCAACTCCAAGATGCTTGCACCAGTCCATAAATGGATTGCTGGAGCTTGCACACTTTGTTAGAACATTTTGGATCGACAAAACCTTCTGGTTGCATCATATACAACTCTTATTTAAGATATCCATTAAGGAATGCAGTTTTGACATCCATTTGCCAAATTTCATAATCATAAAATGTGGAAATTGCTAACATGATTCGAATGGACTTAAGCATCGCTATGGGTGAGAAGGTGTCATCGTAGTCAACACTTTGAACTTGTCGAAAACCTTTCGCAACAAGTCGAGCTTTGTAGACAGTAACATTACCATCAGCGTCAGTCTTCTTCTTGAAGATCCATTTATTCTCTATGGCTTGCCGATCATCGGGCAAGTCAACCAAAGTCGTCACTTTGTTCTCATACATGGATCCCATCTCAGATTTCATGGCCTCAAGCCATTTCGCGGAATCTTGGCTCATCATCGCTTCCTCATAGCTCGTAGGTTCGTCATGGTCAAGTAACATGACTTCCAGAACGGGATTACCATACCACTCTGGTGCGGATCTTACCCTGGTTGACCTACGAGGTTCGGTAGTAACTTGATCGGAAGTTTCATGATCATCATCATTAGCTACCTCACTAATTGGTGTAGGAATCACTAGAACTGATTTCTGTGATGAACTACTTTCCATAAGGGAGAAGGTACAATTACCTCATCAAGTTCTACTTTCCTCCCACTCACTTCTTTCGAGAGGAACTCCTTCTCTAGGAAGGATCCATTCTTAGCAACAAATATCTTGCCTTCGGATATGTGGTAGAAGGTGCACCCAACAGTCTCATTTTGGTATCCTATGAAGACACATTTCTCTGATTTGGGTTCGAGCTTATCAGGTTGAAGCTTTTTCACATAAGCATCGCAACCCCAAACTTTAAGAAACGACAACTTGGGTTTCTTGCCAAACCACAGTTCATATGGTGTCGTCTCAACAGATTTCGATGGTGCCCTATTTAACGTGAATACAGCCGTCTCTAAAGCATAACCCCAAAATTACAATGGTAAATCGGTAAGAGACATTATAGATCACACCATATCTAATAAAGTGCGGTTACGACATTCAGACACACCATTACACTGTGGTGTTCCAGGTGGCGTGAGTTGCGAAACTATTCCGCATTGTTTCAAATGAAGACCAAACTCATAACTCAAATATTCACCTCCACGATCAGATCGTAGAAATTTAATTTTCTTGTTATGATGATTTCCACTTCACTCTGAAATTCTTTGAACTTTTGAAATGTTTCAGACTTATGTTTCATCAATTAGATATACCCATATCTGCTCAAATCATCTGTGATGGTCAGAAAAGAATGATACCCGCCACGAGCATCAACACTCATCGGACCGCATACATCAGCATGTATTATTTCCAATAAGTCTGTTGCTCATTCCATTGTTCCAGAGAATGGAATCTTAGTCATCTTGCCCATGAGGCATGGTTCGCAAGCATCAAGTGATTCCAAAAGCCCATCAGCATGGAGTTTCTTCATGCGCTTTACACCAATATGACCTAAACGGCAGTGCCACAAATAAGTTGCACTATCATTATTAAACTTATATCTTTTGGCATCAATACTATGAATATGTGTATCACTACTATCGAGATTCAATAAAAATAGACCACTCATTAAGGGTGCATGACCATAAAAGATATTACTCGTATAAATAGAACAACCATTATTCTCTGATTTAAATGAATAACCGTCTCGCATCAAACAAGATCCAGATATAATGTTCATGCTTAACGCTGGCACCAAATAACAATTATTCAGGTCTAATACTAATCCTGAAGGTAGATGTAGAGGTAGCGTGCCGACCGCGATCACATCGACTTTGGAACTATTTCCCACACGCATCGTCACCTCGTCCTTAGCCAATCTTCGCTTAATCCGTAGCCCCTGTTTCAAGTTGCAAATATTAGCAACAACACCAGTATCAAATACCCAGGCGCTACTGCGCGCATTATTAAGGTACACATCAATAACATGTATATCAAATATACCTTTCTCTTTGCCATCCTTCTTATCCGCCAAATACTTGGGGCAGTTCCGCTTCCAGTGACCAGTCCCTTTGAAGTAGAAGCACTCAGTCTTAGGCTTAGGTCTAGACTTGGGCTTCTTCACTTGAGTAGCAACTTGCTTGCTGTTCTTCTTGAAGTTCCCTTTCTTCCCTTTGCCCTTCTTCTTGAAACTAGTGGTCTTGTTGACCATCACCACTTGATGCTCCTTGATTTCTACCTCCGCAACCTTTAGCATTGCCAAGAGCTCGAGAATTGTCTTATCCATCCCTTGCATATTATAGTTCATCACGAAGCTTTTTTAGCTTGGTGGCAGTGATTGAAGAACTCTGTCAATGACACTATCATGAGGAAGATTAACTCCTAGGTGAGTCAAGTGGTTGTGGTACCCAGACATTCTGAGTATATGTTCACTGAGAGAACTATTCTCCTCCATTTTACAGCTGTAGAACTTATTGGAGACTTCATATCTCTCAATACGGGCATTTGCTTGAAATATTAACTTCAACTCCTATAACATCTCATATGATCCATGACGTTCAAAACATCGTTGAAGTCCTGATTCTAAGCCGTAAATCATGGCACACTGAACTATCGAGTAGTCATCAACTTTGCTCTGCCAGACGTCATAACATCTGGTGTTGCTGCAATAGGTTTGGCACCCAGCGGTGCTTCCAGGACGTAATTCTTCTGTGCAGCAATGAGGATAATCCTGAAGTTACGGACCCAGTCTGTGTAGTTTCTACCATCGTCTTTTAACTTAGCTTTCTCTAGGAACACATTAAAATGCAACGGAACAACATCACGGGCCATTTATCTACAACAACATAGACATGAAAAATACTATCAGGTACTAAGTTCATGATAAATTGAAGTTCAATTAATCATTTTACTTAAGAACTCCCACTTAGATAGACATCCCTCTAGTCATCTAAATGATCACGTGATCCATATCAACTAAACCATGTCCGATCATCACGCGAGATGGAGAAGTTTTCAATGGTGAACATCACTATGTTGATCATATCTACTATATGATTCATGCTCGACCTTTCGGTCTCAGTGTTCCGAGGCCATATTTGCATATGCTAGGCTCGTCAAGTTTAACCCAAGTATTCTGCGTGTGCAAAACTGGCTTGCACCCGTTGTATGTGAACATAGAGCTTATCACACCTGATCATCACGTGGTGTCTCGGCACGACGAACTATAGCAACGGTGCATACTCGGGGAGAACACTTATACCTTGAAATTTAGTGAGAGATCATCTTATAATGCTACCGCCGTACTCAGCAAAATAAGATGCATAAAAGATAAACATCACATGCAATCAATATAAGTGATATGATATGGCCATCATCATCTTGTGCCTTTGATCTCCATCTTCAAAGCACTGTCATGGCCACCATCGTCACCCGCTTGACACCTTGATCTCCATCGTAGCATCTTTGTTGTCTCACCAACTATTGCTTCCACGACTATCACTACCGCTTAGTGATAAAGTAAAGCAATTACATAGCGATTGCATTTCATACAATAAAGCGACAACCATATGGCTCCTACCAGTTGCCTATAACTGTGTTACAAAACATGATCATCTCATACAACAATTTATATAATCACGTCTTGACCATATCACATCACAACATGCCCTGCAAAAACAAGTTAGATGTCCTCTACTTTGTTGTTGCAAGTTTTACGTGGCTGCTACGGGCTTAGTAAGAACCGTTCTTACCTACGCATCAAAAAACCACAATGTTTTTTCATCAAGTGTGTTGTTTTAACCTTCAACAAGGACCAGACATAGTCACACTTGATTCAACTAAAGCTGGAGAAACAGACACCCACTAGCCACCTATGTGTGAAGCACGTCGGTCGAACCAGTCTCATGAATGCGGTCATGTAATGTCAGTCTGGGCCGCTTCATCCAACAATACCGCCGAATCAAAGTATGACATGCTGGTAAGCAGTATGACTATTATCGCCCACAACTCTTTGTGTTCTACCCGTGCATATAACATCTACGCATAGACCTGGCTCTTATGCCACTGATGGGGAACACAGTATTTCAAAAAAAAATTCCTACGATCACGCAAGATCTGTCTAGGAGATGCATAACAATGAGAGGGGAGAGTGTGTCTACGTACCCTTGTAGACCGAAAGCGGAAGCGTTAAGCAACACGGTTGATGTAGTCGAACGTCGCGATCCAATCGATCAGGTACCAAACGTACGTCACCTCCATGATCTGCACACGTTCAGCTCGGTGATGTCCCTCGAAATCTTGATCCAGCTGAGGCCGAGGGAGAGTTTTGTCAGCACGACGGCGTGGTGATGGTGATGATGAAGTTACCGGCGCAGGGCTTCGCCTAAGCACTGCAACGATATGACCGAGGTGTGTTTCTATGGAGGGGGCACCGCACACGGCTAAGAGAAACTTTGGTGTGCCTTTGGGGTGCCCCCTCCCATGTATATAAAGGGGGGAGGGAGGAGGAGGCCGGCCAAGGGAGGAGGCGTGCCATGGGGGGGGCAATCCTACTCCAAGTAGGATTCGGCCACCTTTCATGTTCTAACAAGGAGAAGGGGGAAGGTGAGGGAGGAGAGAAGGAAAGGGGGGCCGGCCCCCCTAGTCCAATTCGGTTTGGGCTAGGGGTCGCGCGCCCTGCCTTGGCATGCCTCCTCTCTTCCACCAATAGGCCCAATTACCCCCCGGGGGGTTCCGGTAACCCCCTAGTACTCTGAAAAATACCCAATACACCTAGGAACTGTTCTGGTGTCCAAATATAGTCTTCCAATATATCAATCTTTATGTATTGACCATTTCGACACTCCTCGTCATGTCCGTTCTCTCACCCGGGACTCTGAACTACCTTCAGTACATCAAACCACATAAACTCATAATACCGATCGTCATCGAACATTAAGCGTGCGAATCCTACAGGTTTGAGAACTATGTAGACATGACCGAGACTCATCTCCGGTCAATAACCAATAGCGGAACCTGGATGCTCATATTGGCTTCCACATATTCTATGAAGATCTTTATCGGTCAAACCGTATAACAACATACGTTGCTCCCTTTGTCATCGGTATGTTACTTGCCCGAGATTCGATCGTGGGTATCATCATACCTAGTTCAATCTCGTTACCAGCAAGTCTCTTTACCCGTTCTGTAATGCATCATCCCGCAACTAACTCTTTAGTCACATTGCTTGCAAGGCTCATAGTGATGTGGATTACCGAGAGGGCCCAAAGATACCTCTCCGATACACAGAGTGACAAATCCTAATCTCGATGTATGCCAACTCAACAAACACCATTGGAGAAACCTGTAGAGCATCTTTATAATCACCTAGTTACGTTGTGACGTCTGATAGCACACTAAGTGTTCCTCCGGTATTCGGGGGTTGCATAATCTCATATTCATAGGAACATGTAGAAGTCATGAAGAAAGCAATAACAATAAAATAAACGATCATACTGCTAAGCTAACGGATGGGTCTAGTCCATCACATCATTCTCTAATGATGTGATCCTATTTATCAAATGACAACACATGTCCATGGCTAGGAAACTTAACCATCTTTGATTAACGAGCTAGTCAAGTAGAGGCATACTAGGGACACTCAGTTTGTCTATGTATTCACACATGTACTGAATTTTTGATTAATACAATTCTAGCATGAATAATAAACATTTATCATGATATAAGGAAATATAAATAACAACTTCATTATTGCCTCTAGGGCATATTTCCTTCAATAATAAGCCTTGCAAGCAATGTGACTAATGAGTTAGTTGCGGGATGATGTATTACGGAACGAGTAAAGAGACTTGCCAGTAACGAGATTGAACTAGGTATGAAGATACTGACGATCAAACCTCGGGCAAGTAACATACCGATGACAAAGGGAATAATGTATGTTGTCATTATGGTATGACCGATAAAGATCTTCATAGAATATGTGGGAACCAATATGAGCATCCAGGTTCCGTTGTTGGTTCTTGACAGGAGAGGTGTCTCGGTCATGTCTACATAGTTCTTGAACCTGTAGGGTCCGCATGCTTAACGATCGATGGCGATTTTGTATTATATGAGTTATGTGATTTGGTGACCGAATGTTGTTCGGACTCTCGGATGAGATCACAGACATGACGAGGAGTCTCAAAATGGTCGAGATGTAAAGATTCATATATAAGATGATAGTATTCGGACACCAAAAGTGTTCTGGGGGTACTGGGTACTTATTGGGTCACCGGAAGGGGTTCCGGGCAACCCTCGGCAAGCTATATGGGCCTAATGGGCAAAGAATTGGATAGACCAGCCCCAAAAGGGGCTGGTGTGTTGGGGAATGTAGTAATTTCAAAAAAAAATATCCTATGCACACGCAAGATCATGGTGATTCATAGAAATGAGAGGGGAGAGTGTTGTCCATGTACCCTCGTAGACCGAAAGCGGAAGCGTTAGCACAAGCTGTTGATGTAGTCGTACATCTTCACGATCCGACCGATCAAGTACCGAACGCGCGGCACCTTCCAGTTCAGCACACGTTCAGCCCGATGACGTCCCTTGAACTCCGATCTAGCCGAGTGTTGAGGGAGAGTTTCGTCAGCACCACGGCGTGGTGACGATGTTGATGTTCTACCGACGGAGGGCTTCACCTAAGCACCGCTACAGTATTATCGAGATGGACTATGGTGGAGGGGGACACCGCACACGGCTAAAAGATCAAACAGATCAATTGTTGTGTCTATGGGGTGCCCCCTGCTCCTGTATATAAAGGAGCAAGGGGGTGCGGCCGGCCAAGGGAGAGGGCGCGCCAGGAGGAGTCCTACTCCTACTGGGAGTAGGACTCCCCCCTTTTCCTTGTTGTTATAGGAGAGAGAGGGGAAAGAGGTGGAGGAGAAGAAGGAAGGGGGGCGCCGCCCCCCTCTCCTTGTCCTATTCGGACTAGGGGGAGGGGGCGCTGCCCTTACCCTGGCCGCCTCCTCTCTCTTCCACCAAAGGCCCACTAAGGCCCATTATGTCCCCGGGGGGTTCCGGTAACCTCCCGGTACTCCGGTAAAATCCTGATTTCACCCGGAACACTTTTGATATCCAAACATAGGCTTCCAATATATCAATCCTCATGTCTCGACCATTTCGAGACTCCTCCTCATGTCCGTGATCACATCCGGGACTCCGAACAACCTTCAGTACATCAAAACATATAAACTCATAATATAACTGTCATCATAACGTTAAGCGTGCGGACCCTATGGGTTCGAGAACTATGTAGACATGACCAAGACACGTCCCGGTCAATAACCAATAGCGGAACCTGGATGCTCATATTGGCTCCCACATATTCTACGAAGATCTTTATCGGTCAGACCGCATAACAACATGCGTTTTTCCCTTTGTCATCGGTATGTTACTTGCCCGAGATTCGATCGTCGGTATCTCAATACCTAGTTCAATCTTGTTACCGGCAAGTCTCTTTACTCGTTCCGTAATACATCATCCCGCAACTAACTCATTAGTTGCAACACTTGCAAGGCTTAAGTGATGTGCATTACCAAGAGGGCCCAGAGATACCTCTCCGACAATCGGAGTGACAAATCCTAATCTTGAAATACGCCAACCCAACAGGTACCTTCGGAGACACCTGTAGAGCACCTTTATAATCACCCAGTTACTTGTGACGTTTGGTAGCACACAAAGTGTTCCTCCGGTAAACGGGAGTTGCATAATCTCATAGTCATAGGAACATGTAGAAGTCATGAAGAAAGCAATAGCAACATACTAAACGATTGGGTGCTAAGCTAACGGAATGGGTCATGTCAATCACATCATTCTCCTAATGATGTGATCCCGTTAATCAAATGACAACCCATGTCAATGGCTAGGAAACTTAACCATCTTTGATCAACGAGATAGTCAAGTAGAGGCATACTAGTGACACTCTGTTTGTCTATGTATTCACACATGAGAATACAATATGGTATAGATAATCCAGAAGAAGTCTGCATAAAAGTCTTTGCCCAAAAGGATAATCCTAGAATTCCGTCTGTCTTCTAGATTTGGAGAAGTGCCGATTTTCAAGAACTGGTTATTCTTTGCCTCGGGATCAAATTGGCTATTGGGCAGTCAAAATTGTGACAGGTGTACCTGACGCCATTCCAGTAATAGGATCACCTTTAGTGGAGTTATTACGCGGAAGTTCTAGTGTGGGCCAATCCACTTTGACTCGTTTTTATAGTTTACATACCTTTGTACTGCCTCTTCTTACTGCCATATTTATGTTAATGCACTTTCCAATGATACGTAAGCAAGGTATTTCAGGTCCTTTATAGGGAAGGCATATCATAGAGAATTATAATTATCATATATCATATCGGGTAGGTTTTAGACTTACTATATCCATCTAAATTATGTCTCCTATTTCTATGAAGGGATTATTCTACTATTGATCAATAATCATAGTGGAATCAAGGGTACAGAGTCAAAAAGGGATTCCGCCCTAAGGCCATGGATCAATCAGTTCAAGGGTTGCTCCTGTATAAGGAGCGAGGTATTGTAATGTAGCAGGTGAAACCGCCATTTCAGCTACTATAATAGTGTATTCCATGGCCCCCTCCTCATGGAAAGTAGTTACTACTTGAGCTACGGAGGATGCTCTTTGACCGATAGCTACATAAACACATATTTATAACCCCCAATTTTTATGAAATACAAGATGCTCATTGAATGATAAGAAATTCATGCTCACTTATACAACACAACTCCAGATTTTATTCAAACTTTTTCATGTTTACAATCTGGTCCCTCCGATTACTATAGAGATGAACCCAATCCAGAATATGAACCATAAAATAAAACACCTACTAAACCAATCACAGCAATACCAGCTACAGTACCTATCAGCCAAAGAGGAATTCTTCCAGTAGTATCGGCCATTTCCCCTACTTTCCTCCACATTTTATCAATTGGTCATGCTAGAGACAAAAATAGTCATGGGTAGTTATAAGGATGTAAGAAAAAAAGTGAATCAATTTAGTAGAAAAGTACTCTATCAGATTCGAACCAACGACTTACTTCTTAGCACGAGATTACTCTACCACTAATTTAAAAAGCCCTTTATCGGATTTGAACCGATGACTTATGCCTTACCATGGCATTACTCTACCACTGAGTTAAAAGGGCTTTTTATTTAATTCAAAAATTAGCCACTTGGATTATGTTTCCGGTTAATACAATTCTAGCATGAAAAATAAACATTTATCATCATATAAGGAAATAAATAATAACTTTATTATTGCCTCTAGGGCATATTTCCTTCAGTCTCCCACTTGCACTAGAGTCAATAATCTAGATTACACATTAATGATTCTAACACCCATGGAGCCTTGGTGCTGATCATGTTTTGCTCGTGGAAGAGGCTTAGTCAATGGGTCTGCAACATTTAGATCCGTATGTATCTTGCAAATTTCTATGTCTCACACCTGGACTAAATCCCAGATGGAATTGAAGCATCTCTTGATGTGCTTGGTTCTCTTGTGAAATCTGGATTCCTTCGCCAAGGCAATTGCTCCAGTATTGTCACAAAAGTTTTTCATTGGACCCGATGCACTAGGTATGACACCTAGATCGGATATGAACTCCTTCATCCAGACTCCCTCATTTGCTGCTTCTGAAGCAGCTATGTACTCTGCTTCACACGTAGATCCCGTCACGACGCTTTGTTTAGAACTGCACCAACTGACAGCTCCACCGTTCAATGTAAACACGTATCCGGTTTGCGATTTAGAATCGTCCGGATTAGTGTCAAAGCTTGCATCAACATAGCCATTTACGATGAGCTCTTTGTCACCTCCATAAACGAGAAAATATCCTTAGTCCTTTTCAGGTATTTCAGGATGTTCTTGACCGCTGTCCAGTGATCCACTCCTGGATTACTTTGGTCCCTCCCTGCTAGACTTATAGCAAGGCACACATCAGGTCTGGTACACAACATTGCATACATGATAGAGCCTATGGCTGAAGCATAGGGAACATCTTTCGTTTTCTCTCTATCTTCTGCAGTGGTCAGGCATTGAGTCTTACTGAACTTCACACCTTGTAACACAGGCAAGAACCCTTTCTTTGCTTGATCCATTTTGAACTTCTTCAAAACTTTGTCAAGGTATGTGCTTTGTGAAAGTCCAATTAAGCGTCTTGATCTATCTCTATAGATCTTAATGCCCAATATATAAGCAGCTTCACCGAGGTCTTTCATTGAAAAACTCTTATTCAAGTATCCCTTTATGCTATCCAAAAATTCTATATCATTTCCAATCAGAAATATGTCATCCACATATAATATCAGAAATGCTACAGAGCTCCCACTCACTTTGTTGTAAATACATGCTTCTCCAAAAGTCTATATAAAACCAAATGCTTTGATCACACTATCAAAGCATTTATTCCAACTACGAGAGGCTTGCACCAGTCCATAAATGGATCTATGGAGCTTGCACACTTTGTAAGCTCCCTTTGGATCGACAAAACCTTCCGGTTGCATCATATACAACTCTTCTTCCAGAAATCCATTCAGGAATGCAGTTTTGACATCCATTTGCCAAATTTCATAATCATAAAATGCGGCAATTGCTAACATGATTCGGACAGACTTAAGCATTGCTACGGGTGAGAAGGTATCATCGTAGTCAATCCCTTGAACTTGTCGAAAACCTTTTGCAACAAGTCGAGCTTTGTAGACAGTAACATTACCGTCAGCGTCAGTCTTCTTCTTGAAGATCCATTTATTCTCAATTGCTTGCCGATCATTGGGCAAGTCAACCAAAGTCCATACTTTGTTCTCATACATGGATCCCATCTCAGATTTCATGGCTTCAAGCCATTTTGCGGAATCTGGGCTCACCATCGCTTCTTCATAGTTCGTAGGTTCATCATGATCTAGTAGCATGACTTCCAGAACAGGATTACCGTACCACTCTGGTGCGGATTTTACTCTGGTTGATCTACGATGTTCGGTAACAACTTGATCTGAAGTTCCATGATCATCATCATTAACTTCCTCACTAATTGGTGTAGGCGTCAGAGGAACAGATTTCTGTGATGAGCTACTTTCCAATAAGGGAGCAGGTACAATTACCTCATCAAGTTCTACTTTCCTCCCACTCACTTCTTTTGAGAGAAACTCCTCTAGAAAGGATCCATTCTTAGCAACGAATGTCTTGCCTTCGGATCTGTGATAGAAGGTGTACCCAACAGTCTCCTTTGGGTATCCTATGAAGACACATTTCTCCGATTTGGGTTCGAGCTTATCAGGTTGAGGTTTTTTTCACATAAGCATCGCAGCCCCAAACTTTCAGAAACGACAACTTTGGTTTCTTGCCAAACCACAGTTCATAAGGCGTCGTCTCAACGGATTTCGATGGTGCCCTATTTAATGTGAATGTGGCCTTATCTAAAGCATAACCCCAAAACGATAGTGGTAAATCAGTAAGAGACATCATAGATCGTACCATATCTAAAGTACGATTACGACGTTCGGACACGCCATTACGCTGTGGTGTTTTGGGTGGCGTGAGTTGTGAAACTATTCCGCATTGTTTGAAATGTAGACCAAACTCGTAACTCAAATATTCTCCTCCATGATCAGATCATAGAAACTTTATTTTCTTGTTACGATGATTTTCAACTTCACTCTGAAATTCTTTGAACTTTTCAAACGTTTCAGACTTATGTTTCATTAAGTAGATATACCCATATCTGCTCAAATCATCTGTGAAGGTGAGAAAATAAAGATATCCGCCACGAGCCTCAACATTCATCGGACCACATACATCTGTATGTATGATTTCCAACAAATCTGTTGCTCTCTCCGTAGTTTCGGAGAATGGCGTTTTAGTATCTTGCCCATAAGGCACGGTTCGCAAGTACCAAGTGATTCATAATCAAGTGGTTCCAAAAGTCCATCAGTATGGAGTTTCTTCATGCACTTTACACCGATATGACCTAAATGGCAGTGCCGCAAATAAGTTGCACTATCATTATCAACTCTGCATCTTTTGGCTTCAACATTATGAATATGTGTATCACTACTATCGAGATTCATCAAAAATAGACCACTCTTCAAGGGTGCATGACCATAAAAGATACTACTCATATAAATAGAACAACCATTATTCTCTGATTTAAATGAATAATCGTCTCGCATTAAACAAGATCCAGATATAATGTTCATGCTCAACGCTGGCACCAAATAACAATTATTTAGGTCTAAAACTAATCCCGAAGGTAGATGTAGAGGTAGCGTGCCGACCGTGATCATATCGACTTTGGAACCATTTCCCACGCGCATCGTCACCTCGTCCTTGGCCAGTGTTCGCTTAATCCGTAGTCCCTATTTCGAGTTGCAAATATTAGCAACAGAACCAGTATCAAATACCCAGGTGCTACTGTGAGCTCTAGTAAGGTACACATTAATAACATGTATATCACATATACCTTTGTTCACCTGGCCATCCTTATCCGCCAAATACTTGGGGCAGTTCCGCTTCCAGTGACCAGTTTGCTTGCAGTAGAAGCACTCAGTTTTAGGCTTAGGTCCAGACTTGGGTTTCTTCTCCTGAGTAGCAACTTGCTTGTTGTTCTTCTTGAAGTTCCCCTTCTTCTTCCCTTTGCCCTTTTTCTTGAAACTGGTGGTCTTATTGACCATCAACACTTGATGCTCCTTCTTGATTTCTACCTCCGCAGCCTTTAGCATTGCGAAGAGCTCGGGAATCGTCTTATCCATCCCTTGCATACTATAGTTCATCACAAAGCTCTTGTAGCTTGGTGGCAGTGATTGGAGAATTCTGTCAATGACGCTATCATACGGAAGATTAACTCCCAGTTGAATCAAGTGATTGCAGTACCCAGACATCTTGAGTATATGCTCACTGACAGAACTATTCTCCTCCATCTTGCAGCTGTAGAACTTATTGGAGACTTCATATCTCTCAATCCGGGCATTCTTTTGAAATATTAACTTCAACTCTTGGAACATCTCATATGCTCCATGACGTTCAAAGCGTCGTCGAAGTCCCGGTTCTAAGCCGTAAAGCATGGCACATTGAACTATCGAGTAGTCATCTGCTTTGCTCTGCCATACGTTCTTAACATCGTCAGTTGCATCAGCAGCAGGCCTGACACCCAGCGGTGCTTCCAGAACGTAATTCTTCTGTGCAGCAATGAGGATAATCCTCAAGTTACGGACCCAGTTCGTGTAATTGCTACCATCATCTTTCAACTTTGCTTTCTCAAGGAACGCATTAAAATTCAACGGAACAACAACACGGGCCATCTATCTACAATTAACATAGACAAGCAAGATACTATCAGGTACTAAGTTCATGATAAATTAAAGTTCAATTAATCATATTACTTAAGAACTCCCACTTAGAAAGACATCCCTCTAATCTTCTAAGTGATCACATGATCCAAATCAACTAAACCATAACCGATCATCACGTGAAATGGAGTAGTTTTCAATGGTGAACATCACTATGTTGATCATATCTACTATATGATTCACGCTCGACCTTTCGGTCTCAGTGTTCCGAGGCCATATCTGCATATGCTAGGATGTCAAGTTTAACCCGAGTATTCTGCGTGTGCAAAACTGGTTTGCACCCGTTGTAGATGGACGTAGAGCTTATCACACCCGATCATCACGTGGTGTCTGGGCATGACGAACTTTGGCAACGGTGCATACTCAGGGAGAACACTTTTATCTTGAAATTTCGTGAGAGATCATCCTATAATGCTACTGTCAATCAAAGCAAGATAAGATGCATAAAAGATAAACATCACATGCAATCAATATAAGTGATATGATATGTCCATCATAATCTTGTGCTTGTGATCTCCATCTCCGAAGCACCATCATGATCACCATCGTCACTAGCGCAACACCTTGATCTCCATCGTAGTATCGTTGTCGTCTTGCCAATCTTATGCTTTCACGACTATCGCTACCACTTAGTGATAAAGTAAAGCATTACAGGGCGATTGCATTGCATACAATAAAGCGACAACCATATGGCTCTTGCCAATTGCCAATAACTCGGTTACAAAACGTGATCATCTCATACAATAAAATTTAGCATCATGTCTTGACCATATCACATCACAACATGCCCTGCAAAAACAAGTTAGATGTTCTCTACTTTGTTGTTGCAAGTTTTACGTGGCTGCTACGGGCTTTAGCAAGAACCGTTCTTACCTACGCATCAAAACCACAATGATAGTTTGTCAAGTTGATGATGTTTTAACCTTCGCAAGGACCGGGCGTAGCCACACTCGGTTCAACTAAAGTTGGAGAAACTGACACCCGCCAGCCACCTATGTGCAAAGCACGTCGGTAGAACCAGTCTCGTGTAAGCGTACGCGTAATGTTGGTCCGGGCTGCTTCATCCAACAATACCGCCGAACCAAAGTATGACATGCTGGTAAGCAGTATGACTTATATCGCCCACAACTCACTTGTGTTCTACTCGTGCATATAACATCAACACATAAAACTAGGCTCGGATGCCACTATTGGGGAACGTAGTAATTTCAAAAAAAATTCCTACGCACACGCAAGATCATGGTGATGCATAGCAACGAGAGGGGAGAGTGTTGTCCACGTACCCTTGTAGAACGAAAGCGGAAGCGTTAGCACAACATGGTTGATGTAGTCGTACGTCTTCACAATCCGACCGATCAAGTACCGAACACACAACACCTCTGAGTTCAGCACACGTTCAGCCCGATGACGTCCCTTGAACTCCGATCCAGCCAAGTGTTGAGGGAGAGATTCGTCAACATGACGGTGTGGTGACGATGTTGATGTTCTACCAACGCAGGGCTTCGCCTAAGCACCGCTACAGTATTATCGAGGTGGACTATGGTGGAGGGGGGCACCGCACACGGCTAAAAGATCAAACAGATCAATTGTTGTGTCTATGGGGTGCCCCCTACCCCTGTATATAAAGGAGAAAGGGGGGTGCGGCCGGCCAAGGGAGAGGGCGCGCCAGGAGGAGTCCTACTCCTACTGGGAGTAGGACTCCCCCCTTTTCCTTGTTGGACTAGGAGAGAGAGGGGAAAGAGGTGGAGGAGGAGAAGGAAGGGGGGCGCCACCCCCCTCTCCTTGTCCTATTCGGACTAGGGGGGAGGGGGCGCGGCCCTTGCCCTGGCCGCCTCCTCTCTCTTCCACCAAGGCCCACTAAGGCCCATTATGTCCCCGAGGGGTTCCGGTAACCTCCCGGTACTCCGGTAAAATCCTGATTTTACCCGGAACACTTTCGATATCCAAACATAGGCTTCCAATATATCAATCCTCATGTCTCGACCATTTCGAGACTCCTCCTCATGTCCGTGATCACATCCGGGACTCCGAACAACCTTCAGTACATCAAAACATATAAACTCATAATATAACTGTCATCATAACGTTAAGCGTGCGGACCCTATGGGTTCGAGAACTATGTAGACATGACCGAGACACGTCCCGGTCAATAACCAATAGCGGAACCTGGATGCTCATATTGGCTCCCACATATTCTACGAAGATCTTTATCGGTCAGACCGCATAACAACATGCGTTTTTCCCTTTGTCATCGGTATGTTACTTGCCCGAGATTCGATCGTCGGTATCTCAATACCTAGTTCAATCTTGTTACCGGCAAGTCTCTTTACTCGTTCCGTAATACATCATCCCGCAACTAACTCATTAGTTGCAACGCTTGCAAGGCTTAAGTGATGTGCATTACCAAGAGGGCCCAGAGATACCTCTCCGACAATCGGAGTGACAAATCCTAATCTTGAAATACGCCAACCCAACAGGTACCTTCGGAGACACCTGTAGAGCACCTTTATAATCACCCAGTTACTTGTGACGTTTGGTAGCACACAAAGTGTTCCTCCGGTAAACGGGAGTTGCATAATCTCATAGTCATAGGAACATGTAGAAGTCATGAAGAAAGCAATAGCAACATACTAAACGATTGGGTGCTAAGCTAACGGAATGGGTCATGTCAATCACATCATTCTCCTAATGATGTGATCCCGTTAATCAAATGACAACCCATGTCAATGGCTAGGAAACTTAACCATCTTTGATCAACGAGCTAGTCAAGTAGAGGCATACTAGTGACACTCTGTTTGTCTATGTATTCACACATGTATTATGTTTCCGGTTAATACAATTCTAGCATGAATAATAAACATTTATCATGATATAAGGAAATAAATAATAACTTTATTATTGCCTCTAGGGCATATTTCCTTCATGGTGCGCCCCCTATGGGCTGAATAGGAGGAGAAGGAAAGGAAGGGAAGGGAGAAGGAAATGGGAGGATTGGCCTCCCCCTTTCCTTCCCCTCCCTCCTCTCTTTCCTTCCACATCCGATGGATATGGAAGGGGGGAGGCCGACTTGGAGGAGGCACCCAAGTAGGATTACTCCTACTTGGGGCGCCACTTGCAGCCCCTCTCCCTCTCCCACCTATATATATATGTGGGGGGTGGGCACCACTAGAACACACAACATTGATTCCTAGCCGTGTGCGGCGCCTCCTCCACAGTTTACGCCTCCGGTCATATTGTCATAGTGCTTAGGCGAAGCCCTGCGCGGATCACTTCACCATCACCATCACCATGCCGTCGTGCCGACGAAACTCTCCCTCGACACTTTGCTGGATCAAGAGTTTGAGGGACATCATCGAGCTGAACATGTGCAGAACTCGGAGGTGCCATACGTTCTGTACTTGATTGGTTGAATTGAGAAGATGTTCGACTACATCAACCGCGTTAAACTAATGCTTCCGCTTTCGGTCTACGAGGGTACGTGGAGGCACTCTCCTCCTCTCATTGCTATGCATCTCCTAGATATATCTTGCGTGATCGTAGGATTTTTTTTGAAATTGCATGCTACGTTCCCCAACAGAGCCTGTGCACACGGGGTATCCAGAGACTTGGCGACTTAGCCCATGCGCACGGGCTTGTACCGTGCGCACGGGGTATTCAAAGGCTTGCAACATGTCGCCTTCTCGAGGACTCCCGTCGGTGCAGGTGGAACCTCGCCTTCTCCTTGACGGTTCCTTCTCCTTTTCCAGGTTTCTCTCATGGATGGTGTAGGTGCTTGCTTGTGGATGACCTCCTCCATGGCATGTTCGTCATTGGGTTCAAACCTATATGGGCACATGCTAGGACGGTCAAGTAGTATACCATCCTCGAGGGAACTAAGAAGACACACATTAAGGATGGAATTCACCTTAGTATGATTGAAGTAGGAGTTGGGCGTGTCTCCTAGAAATGAGACTCTTAACATGGTGATGTCCGTAGGATGCTCTGCATCATGTATGCTTTCCGCTCTATAAGTCTTCTCTCGCCAAGATAGATGAGTAGTTCTTCAAAGAGAGTGGTGCATAGTAGTGGGTTCAATCTTACAGTGATCTTGTCCAGTGACAGAAATGTTGCTGTCACTGAGGATAAAACAATGGGTTAATCTTATTTCTAGGTTTCTTATGTCTGCATTATGTCATCTTACTTATTGCGTTACTCTGTTTCTTGTAAACTTAATACTTTAAGATGCATGATAGATAGCAGTCTTGAGGTGGAGTAATAGTTCTATACCTCAGTAAGTTTAACGGTCTACTTATCATGGACGTAATTCCTATGTGAGATTATGCCCTGAATGATCATAGTTATAATTTGCGCTATTTTGTCAATTACCCAATAGTAATTTGACTACCATGCCACTACATGCTTTCGAGAGAGATGCCACTAGCTTACCTATGCCCCCGGGGTCTATTTTCCATCAATAGAAAAACTCCTACAATTTCTCTTTTTGCTCTTTTACTTTCTTGTCGCTTTGCCCTATCACTATTTGCTTCTAATCTTGTCACTAGCAAAATCAAGGGGATTGCCAACTTCCTTGCCTTTGTGGGGTTCAAGCAATTTATTTCTTTGTGTGCAGGCACTGCCAATGTTGTTAGCTTGGTGCCTCTTACTGGTTCGATAAACCTTGGCTCTTACTCCCTCCGTCCGTGAATAAGTGTACATCTAGCTTTTGTTTTAAGTCAACGTTTTATTACTTTGACCACCTTTCTAAGAAAAAGTAAAAGCATTTATGGCACCAAATTAGTATCACTAGATTCGTTTTGAAATGTACTTTGATAATATATCAATTTTATGTCATATATGTTACTACTATTTTCTATAAAGTTGGTCGAAATCTTAAAACTTTGACTTAGAACAAAAGGTAGATGTACACTTATTCACGGACGGAGGGAGTAACCAAGAAAAATACGTTCTGCTGTTATGCTACATCACCCTTCCTCTTCGGGGAAATCCAACAACTCCTATGGGAACAACTATCACCGGATGCGATGCCAACCCTGCACAATGACGGTTGCCCTCGTTATCCATGGACGGGAGATTGACAAGGCGACAACATCGAAGAACCCTAGGTCATACAAACCCCGACTCAAAACCTACAAGCGGCAAAAACACACGTAGATAAGCTCTAGGCTACTTAGGCCTGCCAGGGGAAAACCTCATACTCGGCTGCAAGACCCGTTGCACAGTGTCGTCGAACTCCAAGAGAACAGAAGCGAATCGTGGCTTTGCCTCAATAACATTGATGAATCCTCTCCACCGTAGACCATCCTCGCCAGCAAAATCGCCAGGGCTCCCACAATGTTGAGAACTCAAGTTGTATATGGACACACATTAATAGCTCAAGTGAAACCTGAACTACTATGAAATCCACTGAAAACACAAACAAAATTTATGTGTAAGTGCATTTTGATGATTCATGTCAACGATTTAAAAATGGACTAATGTTTGCTCTAAGTGATGACCAGCTAAGGCCAAAAAGATACTAAAGACAACTTTAAGCTTTTATTGATCAAAGATCACTTCGTGTGTGTAGGTTTTCCCATACTATAAAAGTGGGTATTGGACATGTGAGGTGAAGTATCTCTTGCAAAATGCTTAACGATAAAACTCCAAACACCCTCAGATGCCTCAATATTTCTTTGCCTAACCATCTTAGTTTTTCACCTGTTTGGACCCTGCAATAGTTTTTTCTCCGCAACCACTGAGTCTTTCGAAGAGTTAGCCAGACAACACGTTCCATAGTTCAAACCCTCCAAGTATGAAAAGTTATGATCACTCATAGATGCTATAAAAACTTTTGACTCTTGTTTGGTACCTCTGAGTGACTTTTGTGTGGTACCTCGAAGTTTTTAAGCTTTAATTCAAAGTGTTGTTCGGCCACTCTGAGTGAGTTCAGCTCGAATACTTTGAGATACACCAAGTAACAAAATCCATGTGTTCTAACATAGCTTGGACCTATCGAATGTTGTGTGATCTCCGAGCTAGAACAATGTTCTATCAAATTTCCCAAGTCTTGTTCGGACCCTCCTAGATCGGCTAGGTGTGCTTGGGATCCTTTAGGTTGTGAGGGAACTAAGAAATTTGTGAAGACAAAGATCTCCTACATTGTATGAAGATCCACCCAAGTGAGGCTTTGTCCTCTGTGGTATCAAGTCATGGTGAGATATGTGGGTATGCGCTTTGCTGGCTGTTGAGGTCTTGTGCACCTTACGAGTTTTTCTTCAAACCTTCACCAACAAGGAGTATGATTGCATCAACAATTCAAATTTCAGGAAAAATAGTTGTGTTTGTGATCTTTTTTCTTACCCCTTTTACTTTCATGAAAGTTTGCTTCCGCTCTTTAAATTTCTAGACTTGTGTGTAGGATGTTTCAAAGAACATCTAGCTTAATCCTAAAATTGACATGACGAAAACCGATTATTTTTATTTTTGTTGTAGTCTATGCACCCCTATAGATTCAAATGATCCTACCATATGAAACCATGAAATCATACCGAAAGTCACGTAAGGCCACATGAAACATGCATCGATAAAAATGTTTGGCTCCTGAAAGTTTCATCAATGTTTTCATTGGAGTTTCATAACACATTCCTCAAATTTTCAAAATCATAGTCAACATTTGCCTTGTTTGAAAGACCTTGTCATGAGAAATAAGATGATGGAAAGGGATCCCAAATTGTACATTCAGTTTGAAATATATGACCCTTTATTAATTTTATAAGATAAAATAAATGGATGGATGGAAACGAGAGATGTGAATTGCCGATTGATTCCACAGAAGACAAGTTTTTTTGTTTTGAAATCACAGAGCACAAGGTTCTAAATGCAAAAAACACACAGAGAGAATTGGCTCAACCGTGAAAACAAGCATGCGGCGATACGTACGAAGCGAAGCATGCATGCACGCACGCACTCAAACAAATTCACCGTGCAAATCCCGCTGTAATAGCCAGCAAATCGCAAGGAACCAAAAATCACGAGCAAATCAAAATCACCAGCGATATCACACCCCATAAGAAACACACCGGGCGATAAATACCAAGGATCCATTCACTCAAATCGATTTCTTTTTACCGTTCTCACCCAAAGCCAAAAATCTCATAAGCAGGCCCTGCCAGAACACAAGTAAAATTTCGATGCAAAAAAAAGAACACAAGTAAAATTTGAATGAATGTAGTATATAGCAGAAATTAATTACGGCCAAAATAATAATTACTAGCTCCCGGCCCGGCTCGTCGACGGCTGCGATGCCATCTCCCCTCCCATCCAACGGCCCAGCGAATCCGCGGGCGATCGAAAACCGCCACTAGCCGTTGCCCCCTAGGCTGGCGCCGCACACCACCAACGTTACGATGACACCTGTTCCTCCTCAAATCTCTTCTCCTCCTCTATAAATCTCCGCCTCGTTCCGTTCCGTGCCCCGGAATCGCGAATCGAATTCATTGCTGCTCCGCCATCAACCGCCGTCCGCGTCGATCGTCGTGGTTGTTGCTGGGGTCGGAGACGTGCGATGGCCACGCCGGCGGCGGGGAGGAAGCCCAGGGCGCGGCGGCCGTTCGCGGCGGTCGCGTCGCTGTCGGCGGCCAGGAGGCGGGTGCTGCCGAGGACCGAGGGCTCCGAGAACGTCGAGCCCCTCGACGGGATGTCGTTCAAGGAGTGCCTCCGCCGGTTCAACAAGTTCTCGGGCGAGGCGGCGGCGGCGGCGGGTGTGAAGCCCGCCTTCGCCGTCGGCACCAAGGCGGTGATCAAGAACAGGAGGCCCTGCTCGACGCCTGGTTCCAAGAGGCCGTCATCATCGAGGACGCCGAGAAGGAAGAAGCCGGAACCGTCGCCGTCTAGGAAGAGCTCGACCCCCGCGGCTGCGGCGGCGGCGCCGTACGAGGCGCCGCGCGCGCCGCTGTGGGACTTCTCCGACGAGCTCTGCCAGAAGAAGGTGAGGGCGAGGCTCTCGTCGCCCTGCGACGTCCCGGCGGAGGAGGAGCAGGGGCCAGGACGGCGGCGCGGGGAGGCGGCCTCGCGTGAGAGCGCGGCGTGGGGCGCGACCCTCGAGGAGGCCATGGCCGGCATCCCGGAGCACGGCGAGGGCCGCGTCAGGTACCTGGTGGACACGTTCGAGAGGCTCCTGTCCCTGTCCCGCGGCGACCGCGAGGCGCAGAGCGGAGGCGGCGCCGGGACGAGGAGGAAGAAGGAGTCGGCCTCGATGCCGTCGTCGCCGCGGAAGGCCGAGGAGATCGACATGGCGTCGTACCCCTCCGTCGCGTCGTCGTCCGACCTCTCCTACTGCATCGTCGGCCTGCCCCGCCGCAACAGGTTCATCGATCGATCAATGCTCTGATCCATCCATTGCCGTTCCTGATTCTCTGCCTACGTAACGTACTCATGTAAATCTTCTCGTGATGAATCCAGCAGGAGCAGCAGCGGTGCACGAGACGAGCGTCAGGTCAGGAGATGCAACGTGAGTTTCGTATTCAGAATTGTCCAATTTGGCTGAGTTTTAATACGAACCATCGATGAATTTTGTGGATACGTTCTTCGTCCCTCGATCGCAGAGCGCCGGCTCGTCGGAGAGGAGCTCGTGTAGGAAGGCGACAATGCCTCATCCGTTCAATCTTAGGACCGAGGTATTGACAGTGCAACAAAAATAGATAAATAGCAGTTCATCCATATATGTAGTATCCCAAGGTCTAGTTCAGATTGGTGACTGAAGAAACTGCATTTCTGTTGTTGTGTTCAGCAAAGGGGGAGGGTGAAGGAAGGCAACTTTGTTCAGATGATGAGGGAGATGCTGCTGGAGGAGGAGAGGCTGCGCAACCCGCTCGCGCAAGCTCTCCCATGGACCACCGAAGAACCGGAGGTACGCGAACGAACCACGATCACACTGAGGTTCTTGGTTAATTCCTACTCTACTTCGCTAGAGCAATGAGCATGATATCTCACGTGAAAGTTAAACTGAAAAAGTTAGCTCTTCAGTATAGTTCAGTATAAGACCATGTTTTCCTTATCACTGAAACCAGCAAAACATGTTCAAGTGCAACCTTGCTTGAATTAATTCTCCTTTTTTGGGTGTAGAATCTGGCGAAACCGCCGACGAAAGAGCCCACCGAACCGGTCGATGTCGTGCTTCATAGCGCGGTTCGCGCTGTCGGTCGCTCCAAGTTTGATCATCAGGTAAGCAGTAGCACACTAGTACATTGCATGGTAACAGAGTTTTGGCTCACACAGTCGACGAGTTGACGAAAGAGTCTATGCAAACGTAATGGCTGTTCTTGGATCCTGCAGATCGCGGAGCGCAACATCTTCCTGGAGAGGCTGGAGCTGGAGAAGGAGAGGCAGCAGAAGGTAGCTTCAACTGAACCGAGACTTGTTGTCCCATGGCATTGATCCAGATGCAAGAATTAACTGACATAGTGACATGTGGCATGCATTTCTTTTGTGTTTTGCAGCTGGATGAAGAGGTTGAGATCAAACTGCTGAGGAAGGAGCAGGTGCCGAGGGCGCACCCGATGCCGGATTTCTCGAAGCCATTCATGCCCAAAAGGTAACATAACAAAAACTTTTTCTACTATCATGATCATGCTCCATTTGCGTGATGAGACATGAACTGTGGTTAGTTGGTTGATCATTTCAACCTATTGTCGTCAGCTAAATGAACGTTTGTTGTTGGATGGAAATGCAGGTCAGTGAAGCCCCAGACAGTTCCCAGGGAGCCAAGGTTCCACACCAGGCCGACGAGGCACAGCCCCAAGACCCGGTCATAGCTTCTTGTTTTGCTCGGTCGGCCGTTACAATAAAGACTTGGTCACAGGACAAGTGTAGTAGCAACCGTCGCCGCCATTGGGCAGATCGCTGCTTGGCTAATGGCCTTCTGACAAGAAGGAGAAGACACACACACACATAACACAGACCAATCCTTTTGTAGTATCAAACATGTCTCTGTTTGAGGAGCTAGCTGGGCATTGACGTCAGCTGTTAAACTGTGTATCTAAACATGAGCGATTTGTGGCTCTAATGACTGTATTGCCATCCATTTTAATTGGTGGATGGATAACTTGTCTTGCTTGTCGCCAGTTGGCATGTCTGGGATGTGATTTCGACAGCAGAAAGCATTTCCCTTCATCCTGGGTCCTCCTGCTTAGGGCAGCGAATTAGCCATGTTACCTTGGCAAGATAGAAGTAAGAAGAACCCCGGCCGAGACTGACGCTGCGCAGTGCTGCACATGGAGAGTTTATTGACGCGGTTTTATTGCTCTGTCCATTTCTGGAGGGAAAACTCTTCCAATTTCCAACATGGTTCATCCGGTTTTACTATGCTAGTATAGGATTCAAGAAGCTGGGTGATTTTTTTTGGCTATTATTGCTTAGCATTGTCTGAGATTCTGAAGGGTGCTGTGTGGTTCATACAGTTTGTCACTTGTCGATAGGAAGCCTGGAAGTTCCCATCCACGACAGTGTCCAATAGTGTATGACCCAATAGTGATGATATAGCTTACTCGGCAATACCCAATAGCGTATGACCCTAGGTATGCTTTGGTTGCATCGAGAGCCGAGCTGTGTTTAGAGATTCAGAGCATCTCTAACCCGTTCCTTCAAAACTTTTTAATTCCTTCAAAAGTTCTCTTTTTTTTTGAAACTTTACAAAGTTTGTTTAGGGAATTAACCGCAGCTAATTCTTCCCTCAAAAAATTACCCCTTCCCCACCCCCTCCCAAATTTAATTTATACTATCACTACTTACTAGTTTTTCCCCAGATCCACCCCCATTAGTCCAAATTTGGGCAGAAAACTCCCACGCTCGGGAAATTCTCTCTCCTCCATTGGCGGCATGGCGGCGCTCCTCCCCGGCCATGGCCCAGATGCCCGTGCACCCCCGCCGACCTCCGGTGAAATTTTTCTTCAATTTCTCGTTTTCCCTATCGTCTCCGGCCCACAGCCACACCACGCTCCTCGCCTCCGTACCTCTTTTTCATATCGTAAATTGCGAAATGACATACAATCTCTCATTGAACGTATCCTTTCTCTTCTTTTGGTTCCTATAACCAAGGTGCAAAATCAGTTGAGCTATGATAGGTCAGCATCAATGGAATCCCTAATAAAAGCTTTTAGTTCGTGCCTCACAGTTTCAGCCGCGGTCCAGTACAGCAACCTCTTTTTGATCCCAAGAGTCGCATGAGAAAAAGGGCATTCTCTACATGGGACGGAGCCAAGGCCTTCACGTCTGGGTGACAAATCGGCCATAAGAGTACTCTGGGATGTACACCAGGGCGGCTAGTGTCGAGCATGACCACTAGCAGAGCAACACCATAGATAAAGCGGAGCGTACATCACGACAGAGAAGCACATACACACAAACATGGTTGATGACCGTCGTTGCCGATTCTGATAAATCATTTTCTTCCTTTGCATCTGCATCCTCCATCGTTATCCATCATGGTAGTATGAATTGTTGCCAAGATCTTGGCATAGATGTTGGTAAAACAATGATGAATATGGAAATGCTCAAGTTCTTGAAAACATGCTCATGCACTAGGTTATGTCCTCTATCAATTGGAATGTGCTTTCCGCTTGCCGAGTTGTTCTATGACCATAGTTTCCTTTCCAAATTGAGTATGCCATTCTTTCGGATTCCTTCAGTCAATCAATTGTAAATTTGCCTCAGTCTGGTATGAAGAGTTTCAATTATCTATGTTTCAAAAGTAATTCTTTTTGCCTGACTTAGGAGATAATTCTTCAAGTCACCTTCCCTAAGATGCCCCGTTATGGAATCATGGCAATTTATCTGCTCGCTACTTTGACACTTATTCACCATATTCTTAAGTGTGGAATTGTTGCCTACTAATTGAACCATCGTCTTCAGCTTCTTTTCATCGCTCCTGATATGTGTTTGTGTCTCAGCTCAAGAGATGCTCTTACATCTCACTCCATCTTGAGTTGCTCAATCTTCGAGAAGATTGATTCTTATACAGATTCTTTCTATCATCATCGTGTTGGATGAAGTTCTCAAAGCCAAGACGTCAATATCAATATGAAGTGATGAGTCAACGCCTTCAAGAAGGGAAATTGGGTCATGAAGATTGCGTTAGTTTGGTGTTCCCTCTTCCTCTTAGCCTACGTCTTGAATCTCGGGACGATATTCTTGTTTAGTGGAGGTGAGTTCACAACCCTAGAATAATTTCTTGTGATTAGTTGCATTAGTGAGCATCATGCATCATATTTAATTCCAGAAATTGAATTGAGGAAATCGTCAAGCATCAGAAATCATTTAAAAATGATCAAAATTCAAATTGCTTCAAATGAACCCAAGAAAATGTTCTTGTTAAACCTTGAAAATATAGCAAGAACAAAATTCAAACCAATATTTTTGGTGGCTTAAAAACATTTATTTTGGGTATTTAAATTAATTCACTAGCTATTTGAATTGAAATTATATTCTTCATTAAATTAATATAATTCCAATAATTGTGAAAGTTGGTACGTGGCTCTGGACTAATCTTGATGAGGGCATCAATACCATTGATACACCCACAGCCCCTGTTGCTATACATACTGGACCAATTACTAGAGCTCGCGGACGCCAATTGAATTATCAGTTACTTTTGTTTCTTGGTAACGATTCTAATGTTCATGAGAATATGGTGCTGCCTAAATTGGATACATTTTTTTTGCTTACAAATGAAGGGCCTAGCTTGGACAAGGAAGATGAACCTTGGAGCAAGTTCAAGCATGGAGATGATGGCATGTGCAAGGGGAACAAGAACAAAGTTACAAGTGATGATTCCAGGACTTTGAAACCACCATAATGAGTGCATGAAGCCTTGGACAAAAAATACAAGATGCCACTTAATAAATTTTGTCCAGAGGCTATTCTAGGTGCTGCGTCACCTTATTTTTGGGCCATGCCCATGTAATTTCAAAATACTTGATTATAGGCAGTTTTTAGAGTCCGTATGTGTGGGGAAACAAGAGTTAGGGTTGGTTTCGTACCCCTCCTCCAAGGGCCACGAAATTCCCCCTCTCTCGTCCATATATACAGCCCTTAGGGAATCGTTTAGACTTTGGGTTTTGTTTAGGTTAAAAGTTCACCATAGCTACAACTTCGTGTACTTCGTTTGTGTTCAACGACCAGACCAAGACGTCACAGAACCCCACCTTGATCAATAAAACTTTCATCTTATATTTGTAATATCCAGATTGCAATCTCAGTTTCTTGTTTGTTCTTCGTTTGCTCACAGGAAACAGACCCTCGTGGTCAGGTTGATCGTGCTCCGACGTGGTCAATAACCCCTCGGAAGTTGGTTTAGCGATTGCTAAGGTGCGACGTCTCGCACGTTCGTAGTCAGATTGTCAAGGTCGACTCCCACAGAAAACAATAGCCACCATCTCATCGAAATATCGGGACACCTTTGCCTCTATCAAGTGGTATCAGATTTCCAGCTTGCTTGGTGAGATTTTTATAGTTTTTCGTAGTTTATATCGAGTCTGTTCTTCATACCTACAGTCCACGAAAAAGGCAAAAAAAATTAGGGTTAGTTCATCATATCCGAACCAGTTTGAGCCTTTGCATAGTCTTTTCAGTATTTTGCTTTGTTGAATTTGCGGTTGCATCATCGTGTCTAGTTGCTGGTCTTAGAGTCTAGTCTTTTAGAGTTTTGAGTTCTGGTCATAAGTTGTCACACCGCCGCCGCACCATCATCATCGCCCCTGCCATCTACCACTACCACTTATCCGCCACCGATCCGTCTCCATATACCATCACCAATCCGTATCCATATACCACCACCGATCTGTATCCATATACCATCACAAAAAAAGTCTGGAGACCCCCGGGCAGTTTTTAGGCCAAAATTTTCGCAGGCAATTTTTTTCCCTATCCTATTATAGGCTTTTCTGAGTCTTTTGAGCCACGTGCCATCATAGTGATTTTTTGTCGCACTTTTTCGTTGTCGCTGCCCTGATTTCTGAAAAAAGTCAAAATAAAAAATTCCATGCCCATCCTGTCAGTTTGACCTGAGAAGAGTTTTGAGACACTCGTCATTATAGTGATTTTTCGCAAAAAAAAGAGAAGCACAAAAAAAAGAGGAGCGCCAAAAAAATAGAGCGATTCTTTTTCCAGAGAGTGTTTTTCCCTTGTTTACGTGCAGCGCCGTGATTTTGTTAGTGTTCTAGGCTCGCGTCTCTAGCACGGTCTAGCCTAGGACCAGCACAGTACCATCGTTGAGCGTTTATTCAACCTTGCATATCTGAATTGATTATTGCTAATCTTTTTGCTATCATATTATAAGCCTTCATAGCTCCATATAAATCTACATCGTGCATTTGACTCTCCTTGGTAACCGCTCTATCCAAGCTTTGAAAGTTTTGACTACATCGGTTGCCGATCACCGCCTGCTGCTGGGTAAGAACTGGTAATAATTTGAGATTTGCTTGACGGATTTGTGACACCCACCACCACCACTTGTTAGTAGTCTGTATGATCATATTCTTGTGTGTTTCTATTGCTGCTAACCATGGCAGGATCACAAGCCGACAAGATTGACTGGAAGAACTTGACGAACAAGGAGCTTCATGATAAGTTTTAGCAAATGATGAGTGGATAGGTGCAAGATGTGCTAAACAGATTTGAAGAGGCCACGAAGAAGATAGATGGCATGGAGAAGATGTTCAAAACAAAACTTGTCATGGTGGGTGCACGGCAGATGCCAAGGGATGGCTAAAGAGAGGAGGAGGCTCGAGGGCGCTGGTGGAGTCCAGAGGCGAGGTTGGCATGAGTGGGCGCGGGACGCCGGACATACCCAGGTTCGGGGCTCTCCGGAGAGATAATACCCCTAGTCCTGCCGAGTGTAGTTGGATGATCGATAGTACAATGTCGCTCCTGGAGCTGTATGGGGAAGGAAGGAAGCTGGCCAAGGCTTAGGCTGTTCCCTCTCCTTGGATGTTGCTAACTAGGTATGTGTGTCTTCTGCTTTCTCTCTTGCTCTGTTGCATTGTCTGTCGATCACGGGCTCCTGGGGGGTTTTATAGTCCAACCCCCCGGGGGTACAATGGTAATGTTACAAGTCGGTGGGTCTGTATTGTCGGTGTCCGAGAACCTGGGCTAGGTCCCGCTGATGGCTTGTGGTTCGCCGGGTTGCCTTAGGTGCGGGCTCCACACGCCTAGGGGGACTGTGCACTTTCTTGTCGATCGTCAGGGCGTGGCCGAGTGGAGTCGTGTACAGTGCTCTCTGTCAAGTTGCCGCTTGCTGTCGTCAGCGATGAAGGCGGGGCACTGTAGCCACGCCAGCCCTGGTCAGCGGGTAGGTGAGGGGCACTGTTGCCACGTCCCTGCTGACCAGAGGCATGGGTGGGGCACTATTACCTCGGTCATCGTTGATGGAGGTCTCGTCCCATCGTACGGCCTGGACAGGACGTGAGTTGACCCGCGGCTGGATTGTGTAGCACGCCACGGGTGGCACTGGCTTGTTGAGGAGGCTTCGGTCGTGTCGGGTTCGGCTGTCTTGCACTAGTTGTTGGGGCCGAGTCGACGTGTCTTGCCAGGTCGGCTAGTCTGGTCGGCTTGCGGGGCTTGGCCAGGTCGAGCGACCTGGCCAAGCGCATGCCGGTATTGAGGGGCAGTGCCAACCCCATCGTTTTTTGAAGAGGATCCGAGTTCCATTGCCTGCCTGGGGTCCATCCCCCCGGCAATAGTCCCCGAAGCTATGAAGGTCCGCCGTCTTCGGATGAGCGGGCCTTCGCAGTTTCCCCCTTAAGCAAGGTGGATTCTGCGAGCGCCGGGTCCGGCAACACCCACTGTGTGCCGGTTTTCTCGAAAACCGGATCGTGGCATCCCGGTCGAGGCGGGGACCAAGGAGTCCGATGAATCTTGGGGCAACCCCTCGGGCTTCGCGCGGGCACCATGTGGTGCCCGGAAATCGGAGGGGCCTGACAGGCCACGCGCGTGAAGGGACCGGGCGGCGGGCTGGGCCCATCGCCGGGTGCCCTTGGCCCAAGCGCGCGGATTTATTGCGGCGTCCGGGGGCCAGTTTCTCTTCCCCGGGCAGTTATTACGCGTGTACATGCGCACTTATTGAGGGGTGGTGGAACGGGCGCGTGCAGACGATCCCACTTCCCCACTTCCCCATGTTCAAACTGAGGGTTATAAATTGGGGGACAGGGGGCGGCGGACATTAATCTCGTTCGCGCCCTCTTGTCCCTTTGCTCTCGCTCCGCTCTTCGCAACCTGACGCACTGCGGCGCCCGCTGCTCCGAGCAGAACTCCCTCTCTCCATCTTCATTCTTCTTCTTATTTTGATCATGTCGCTGCCATCGGGCTCCTGGATGGGCTCGAGCGTCACCTCCAAGGACATTGCCCAACTCCGAGCGTCGCGACGCCTGCCGCGGGAGACGGACGTCGGTGTCCGCCTGCCGCGGGGCGAGCAGAGGCCTCGGCCCGAGGGGCAGGAGCGCGTGGTCTTCACGGATTCGGGCTGCCGGTGAGCACCTTCTTCCGTGCGTTCTTGGAGTTCTTCGGGCTCCAGCCGCATCATCTTGGCGCCGGCGCCATCGTCCAGCTCTCCGGCTTCGTCACCCTCTGCGAGGGGTACCTGGGGGTCGAGCCCACGATCGACCTCTGGGCGTGCTTCTTCTCCTTGAAGCAGCAGGGCCCGTCGGCCGGGGAGTTTGCCGACTGCGGCGCCGCCGTCGTGTCGAAGCGGTCGGGGGCGGATTTCCCCAAGATCCCGCTGGAGGATTCTACCAAGAAGTGGCAGAACTCCTTCTTCTACATCCACAACCTTGACGCGGATCGCATCAACCTTCCGGCCTTCGCCATCGCGCCGCCGCGGGTGAACACGAACTGGGGCTACTCGCCCAGGCGCCCGTCGCAGGAGATCATCAATCTCTACGAGCGGGTGACGGTGATGACGACGCAGGAGGGGCTCACCGGCACCGACCTCCTCGCCGCATTCATCAAGTGCCGGGTTCTTCCGCTTCAGGGGTGCTCCTGCCTCATTGGCGAGATGGTCGGCCTTCAAGACCCCAACCGCATGGGGTCGACGCGGCTGTCCACGACGCAGGTCGCGCGCGGCGTGACGACATCTCCAAGGCCAACCTTGGGGAGGACTGGGCGCCGTACAGCCGGTCAAACCCGGCGCCGCAGGTAAGTGTCTGGTCTTCTTACTTTGCTGTCGTGCACCTTCTCGTCTGTCCTGACACGACGCGGGTGGTACTTCTGAACGCGATTCGACATCCTTATGCCTGGGCCTCGTCGCAGGTGGCGCCGGTGGTGCCAGAGGAGCCCGCGGCTCATGGCGGGGAGGAGGAGGCCGAGTCCTACGCCGGCGCTGGGCGTCACGTGGGTAGTCTTATGTTCTTCATGTGTCTTGAGTTGCTGGCCGCGGCACGGAATGGCTGATGCTGACGCCAGTTGCTGGTGTAGCGGTGTTGGGTGGGGAAGGCGGTGACGCGGGCGGAGCCGGGTCCTCGCATGGGGTGGCGCCGAGCCACCCGCATGGGAAAGACAGCGTCGCGCCGCGACCTTAGGCCCCGAAGCGCACGGCGGACCGGCCGGGGCCGGGAGGCCGGCCAAGAGGAAGCGCGGTGGCGGGCACGGGGGCCAACCCCGGTCCCGGTCTTGGCGGGGTAAGCTTCATTTCTTGCTCGCGCTCTGATTTTCTCCTTGAGCTAGTCTTGTTTCTTTTCTGATTATTCCGTCTTCTTCTTCAGGTCGCCAATCACGCTGGGGAGGGCGGCGGCGGAAGCCGCGGCCGCCGAAGGGGCCGAGTTCCGCAGAAGCCGGTCCGACCTCGCCGATCAGGCCGAGCTGGAGGAACAGGCTGACTCGGACCTGGACCTGGACCCGAACGATGCCGAAGCCATGTGTAACACCCCGGATGTGACTTTCCCAATTTGTACTCCAACTCTTGCTGTTTCTGGCGTTAAGTTATTTTATTTTCTCGGGTTCGGGGTTTTGTCTATGTGTGTTGTTATCATTGTCATGCATCTCATATCATGTCATCATGTGCATTGCATTTGCATACCTGTTCATCTCATGCATTCGAGCATTTTCCCCGTTGTCCGTTTTGCATTCCGGCGCTTCGTTCTCCTCCGGTGGTCTTTTCTAGCTTTCTTTCGTGTGTGGGGATTAAACATTTCTGGATTGGACCGAGACTTGCCAAGTGGCCTTGGTTTACTACCGGTAGACCGCCTGTCAAGTTTCGTACCATTTGGACTTCGTTTGATACTCCAACGGTTAACCAAGGGACCGAAAAGGCCTCGTGTGTGTTGCAGCCCAACACCCCTCCAATTTGGCCCAAAACCCACCTTAACCTGCTGCATCATCTAGAGCGTTCGATCACGATCGCGTGGCCGAAACCCGCACCTCATTTGGAGTCTCCTAACTCCTCCTACCTATAAAAGGGCATCCCCTCCCGAAATTCCGGATCAAACCCTACCCTAACCTTCCCCTTGCGCAGCCGGACGTTTCCCCTCCACCGGATGGACATGTCCGCCACCATCGCCGCCGCCACGTGGCGCCTCCTGGTTCACTGAGGCGCCGAGCCCCACATCGCCGCGCCGCCCGGGCCCGGGAAGCCCAAGGCCGGCCCCCGCGGCCCATCTCCCCCACGCCGCGGCCCGAAGCCATCCACCGCCCGCGCCCGAGGCGCCGCCCGACCCCGCTC
>NC_057806.1:93536677-93542043 GCF_018294505.1 Triticum aestivum | reverse complement strand
CGAGCTCCGCCGCCGCACCATCTTCGCCCCGCCGCCTCGGCTTCCGCCTCGCCTCGGCTTCCGCAGCCGCCGCCCGCCTCCGCCGCGGCCGGCCAGCTTCCTCCTCCGGCCAGATCCGGTCGAGGAGCGACCGGATCCGGTGAACCCAACCTCGCTGGCCGCCGTCTTCGTCTTCTCCGGCGAGCAGCGCCACCGCCTCGTTTTGTGTGCCCGGGTCAAACCCTAGATCCGGAGGTCGAAATTCTATTAAGTCGCCGTGTTTTTTCAGTTTCAAGTCCCATGTTCATCGTGCCGTAACTTTGCATCCCTAGCTTCGTTTTTGGCATATAGCATATCAAAATGTTCATCTCAAAGAGCACATCATTTCATTGCATTGCATCATTTGCATTTGAGTTCATCTTGATGCCTGAAATGCTGTTAGAAGAGGGCTACTTGAGATAATTGTCAGATCTGCTACTCCTTTTGCATATTTGTCAGTTTTCCCATGATTATTGTGTGCATGTTATGCCCATGAGCTCTACATATGTTTTGTTAAGGGTTTTGCCATCTTTCCAGAGGTGCAACCCATGTATTTTTGTGATGTGTGTGGTGACTAGTACAAGCTTGCAAGTGAGGCACTTGGTAATTCTGTTTTTAGGGACTTAGCATTTCCACTAAGTCCTTGAGCTGTTTATTGCATATGGCCATATGTTCATGTTGTTTCCTAGTGATCCGTGCCTCTTTTGAGGATGATCAGTAAGGCTGTTTTGTTAATCTTGTAGTGCTCTATCCATCCATGTCTTTGTTTGCAATTATGGAGCACCCTAGCTTGAGTCAATCGAGCTCTACTTTTGCTACTTCGTGATTCTGGGCAGATTGTCTACTTGTTCGCGATTTTGCCGATGATGTTGTAGTTGATCCGTGCATGCTATGCTATTGTTCTTGCCATGTCTAGCTTGTATTTTGTGTATTCTTGATGGGGGTATGCTTAGCTTGTCTTGACTTTCTCCATAGTGAGTGCATCGAGATCGTAAACATGCCTACTTGATATCTGTTTTCAGCATGCTCCAGTTTTCACTAAGTCTGAAAACTGATTATGTTTTTGCCATGTTCACATGCTTGCAATTGTATTTTATGATCCCTTTTGGCTCAAGGTCACTAAGGGACTTTTGTTAAGCTCTTTGAGTAGCTACATGCCATGCTTTACTTTGCCATGTTCAGGTCCTGCAGCATGTAGTTTTGTGGCTCCGAAGAGGGCTACCTGATCTGAAATTCCAGACAAGTGTTAATTTCACCAAGTCTGAAATCTGTTTGCCATATGCATTTTTGCCATGCTTGTTTGAACCTGTTAATGGATGATTTGGCCGTATCTCAGTGCTAGACTTTTGTTAAGCATCTTGAGTGCATCCCTGCCATGTATTTTGTTGTCATGTTTGGGTGCTCTAGCATGTTCATCTCATTGCATTTAGATGGCTACTTGCTGTAAATCGCAGACCAGTGTCATATTTGTTTTGCTTGCCATTTCCAAACCGTAACTCCGATTCCAGTGATCTTTATATCGTTTTCAAGCGATTTCATCTCATCTTTCCAGTGGCACACTTGGATTTCCAAGTTGAGGCCAGGTTCATGCTTTCCTTGTCACATCTTGCATATGCATCCCGCATCGCATCCCGCATAGCATATCATCTTTGCATCATGTTGTTTGAGCTTTACACGTGGTTGATTGTGTCCTTGTTGCTTGTTTGTCTTGTTTGGGTAGATCCAGGAGACGAGTTCGCTAACGAGGAGCCCGTTGAGTTTGCTTTCGAGGATCCAGTCAACTCTGACAACTTTGCAGGCAAGATGATCATACCCTCGAAATCACTACTATCTTTGCTTTGCTAGATGCTCGCTCTTTTGCTATGCCAATGCTACGATGCCTACCACTTGCTTTCAAGCCTCCCAAATTGCCATGCCAAACCTCTAACCCACCATGTCCTAGCAAATCGTTGATTGGCTATGTTACCGCTTTGCTCAGCCCCTCTTATAGCGTTGCTAGTTGCAGGTGAAGATTGGAGGCCGTTCTTTGTTGGAACATTTATATACTTGTTGGGATATCATTATATTATCTTGTTATCTTAATGCATCTATATACTTGGTAAAGGGTGGAAGGCTCGGCCTCTCGCCTAGTGTTTTGTTCCACTCTTGCCGCCCTAGTTTCCGTCATATCGGTGTTATGTTCCCGGATTTTGCGTTCCTTACGCGGTTGGGTTATGATGGGAACCCCTTGATAGTTCGTCTTGATTAAAGCTTTTCCAGCAATGCCCAACCTTGGTTTTACCATTTGTCACCTAGCCTATTTTTCCCTTGGGTTTCCGGAGCCCGAGGGTCATCTTATTTAAACCCCCCCGGGCCAATGCTCCTCTGAGTGTTGGTCCGAACCGAGTAGACTGCAGGGCCACCTCGGGGCAACTTGAGGGTTGGTTTTACTCGTAGGATGTCTCATATGAGTGTGCCATGAGAACGAGGTACCGAGCTCCTATCGGGATTTGTCGGCACATTTGGGCGGTGTTGCTGGTCTTGTTTTAACCTGTCGAAGTGTCTTGAAGAACCGAGGTACCGAGTCTGATCGGAACGTCTCGGGAGGAGGTCTATTCCTTCGTTGATCGTGAGAGCTTGTCATGGGCTAAGTTGGGACTCCCCTGTAGGGATTGAACATTCTAAAGCCGTGCCCGCGGTTATGGGCAGATGGGAATTTGTTAATGTCCGGTTGCAGATAACTTAACCTTAACTTAATTAAAATGAATCAACTGAGTGTGTTACCGTGATGGCCTCTTATCGGCGGAGTCCGGGAAGTGGACACGGTGTTGGAGTAATGCTTGCGCAGGTTGTCCTTTAGTTTCTCGCTCGCGCTTTGCCTCCTCTTCTCGCTCTCTTTTGCGAACAGGTTAGCCACCATATATGCTAGTCGCTTGCTGCAGCTCCACTTATATTTACCTTGCCTTACCTTTAAGCTTAAATAGTCTTGATCGCGAGGGTGCGAGATTGCTGAGTCCTTGTGGCTCACAGACTACTATTACACCAGATGCAGGCCCTGATGATTCTGCTCCAGGTGACGCGCTCGAGCTCAAGTGGGAGTTCGACGAGGACTCTCAACGTTACTATGTTTCCTTTCCTGATGATCAGTAGTGGTGCCCAGTTGGGGGTGATCGGGACCGTGTCGCATGTTGGGTTATCTTTTATTTTGGCGCCGTAGTCGGGCCATGAGTGTTTGGATGATGTAATGTTATTTATGTACCTTGATTGACGTGGCAAGTGTAAGCCAACTATGTTATCTCCCCTTTATTATTATATTACATGGGATGTGTAAATATTACCTTACTTGCGACATATGCCTTCAAAGCGATTATGTCTCTAAGTCGTGCCTCGACACGTGGGAGCTATAGTTGCATCGAGGGTGTTATAAGTTGGTATTCAGAGCCTTCCCCGACCTTAGGAGCCACATTGCTTGATCGTTTTTAGCGGCCGAGTTGTGTCTAGAAAAATGTTTTGAGTCATTTAGGAATTATATATCGGAGAGTTTAGGAATTCTTTTTACTTCCCAGTCTCCTCATCGCTCTGGTAAGGCATCCTGACGTAGAGTTTTGACTCTTCTCTTCTCAAATTTCACTAAATTTTTTTAGGATCACACGGGTATCTTGGAATCGTTCCGATGGTTTTATGATGAGAACATTGTCTTGGTGCCTCCTGTCAGGGGTTTTGTGGAAGTGTCCCGGGGAGTTGAGCTCTGAGGTGTTGTCGTCATAATTTTATCGTTGCAGTTCTAGAATACCTGAGTTTAGTACGCCGACATCGAAAATCTCTTTTATGCAGTTCGTTGGTGAGATAACCTCGACGCCACCCAGTACTGGGGCGGGAGTTCGGGAGTATCGCCATAACTTGTATAACGGATGCTTTTCAAAGGTTGAGGTAGATGGTTTCCGAAGTTTTTCTCGGTTATGTGTTGAAGGATGGATACAACTGGATGTAGGAATTGCTAGATTTGGGTGAGATATTATGCTTCCCCTGTATCCCCAACACCTGATTGCATAACCGGAAAGGTTCGGGATTTTCATAGGTGGGAATTCTTGTAGCTCTAGTTCTTCTTCCACGGATATTGGTTTGAGATTGGATTTCTTACCGATTATTCATTCTTGATCCGTACCTTGTTGATTTATTTCTCTACCTTAATTCTAAGTGGCTTCTCAATTTATGGATATGTGACCATTTCAAGAGGAATGCATTCGTTCATTTTGTTCGGATGTGAAGACTATATGTTGCAATTTTCATTTCGTTGGATTCAGCTTCATTTATCTGTCTATGTGCTAACGGTGGTCAACCTCTTCAGGATGGCTCCCGCTAAGAGCACCAGTCAGAATCAGAATCAAGATCCGGCACCACCTCCACCTCCTCCGAAGGCATGGCAAGCTGTGATGGCCGCAACCAATGCAAACACACAGTTGATCATGCAAATTCTTCAAGAGCGCAATCAAGGCAACCAAGGGAATCAAGGCAAAAATCAGAATCACTCTGCTACACTCAACCAGTTCCTTGCTAACGGGCCAAAGACTTTTAGCAATTGTGTTGAGGCAACCGATGCTGACGATTGGCTTGTGGATCTGTGCAAGCATTTCGAGTGCAGTAATGTCAGGCCTGAGGACTTTGTCAAGTTCGCTTCCTTCCAACTCAAAGATCAAGCTGCAGAATGGTTCCAGCAGTACAAGGATTCTAGAGGTGGACGTGTTATCACCTGGGATGAATTCCGTCAAGATTTCAGAGCTCACCATATTCCTCAGAGCGTGGTTGAAAGCAAGCGTGAGGAATTCCGCAACCTGAAGCAAGGCTCTTTGTCTGTCTATGACTACAACAAGTTGTTTCAGAAGCTCGCCCGCTTTGCCAAGCAGGACGTACCTGATGAGAAGAGCATGATATACCAGTTCAGAGGTGGTCTCAGAGAAGAAATCCAGCTAGCTCTTGTTCTCTTTTAGCCCTTGAGGTACGATGAGTTCTACAACATGGCATTGAAGCAAGAGGCTGCTTAGTTGAGGTGTGATGCTTCCAAGAAGCGAGTCCGAGATGTTACTCCTTCTTCCTCTACTCAAGTGGCCAAGCAGCAGAAGTATTGGCTTCCTCCTCCTCCATTCCGTCAGCCGTATCAGCAGAAGAGCAAAGGTGGCAGTGGATCGTCCCACCCACCCAACCCTGGCTTTCAGAACAAGACTTCGTCTCAACCTCCAAAATCGAGTGCTCCGTATCACCGTCCGCTTTCAGAGGTCACGTGCAACAAGTGCCAACAGAAGGGTCATTATGCCAACAAGTGTTTCAATCAGAGGCATCTTCCTCCTCCTCCTCCTGTCAGATCGGCAAGT
>NC_057806.1:93531775-93536325 GCF_018294505.1 Triticum aestivum | reverse complement strand
CGATGAGTTCTACAACATGGCATTGAAGCAAGAGGCTGCTTAGTTGAGGTGTGATGCTTCCAAGAAGCGAGTCCGAGATGTTACTCCTTCTTCCTCTACTCAAGTGGCCAAGCAGCAGAAGTATTGGCTTCCTCCTCCTCCATTCCGTCAGCCGTATCAGCAGAAGAGCAAAGGTGGCAGTGGATCGTCCCCCCCACCCAACCCTGGCTTTCAGAACAAGACTTCGTCTCAACCTCCAAAATCGAGTGCTCCGTATCACCGTCCGCTTTCAGAGGTCACGTGCAACAAGTGCCAACAGAAGGGTCATTATGCCAACAAGTGTTTCAATCAGAGGCATCTTCCTCCTCCTCCTCCTGTCAGATCGGCAAGTACAGCTGTGGTCAAGCATAACCCCAAGCACGCCAAGGTTAATTTGCTGAACGCAGCTCAGGCAGAGGACTCGTCAGATGTCATTATGGGTAACCTTCCTGTTAATGATATTCCTGCAAAAGTACTTTTTGATACTGGTGCATCGCATTCTTACTTGTCATGCCCATTTGCATCGAAGCACAATATTGGTACTGAGATCATGCCCAAAGTCATGCAAGTTGTTTCTCCCAGCAAGCTTTTGACTTCTAGTTTGGTTGCTCCCGATATCTCTATCATGTTGGGCGACTACAAGTTTCTCTCTTCTCCGGTGGTTCTTGGCAACTCAGATATTGATCTTATTCTCGGGATGGATTGGCTTTCTAAGCACAAAGCTCAGCTTGATTGTGCAGCCAGGCAGATTCAATTGACTCATTCGTCTGAGGATGTAACTGTCTTTGCCGCTCGTGATGATACCATCCGTCTGTTTTCTCTCAATGAGAAGGGTGAATTGGATGCTATCTCGCAAATTCCAGTCGTTTGCGATATCAAGACGTCTTTCCAGAAGAGCTTCCAGGAATGCCTCCGCACCAGCCAGTTGAATTCGTTATTGATCTTGAGCCCGACATGGAACCTGTGTGCAAGCGTCCTTACAAGCTCGGACCTGAAGAGTTGAAGGAGCTGAAGAAGCAACTCGATATTCAAGAGAAAATGGGTCTCATCCGGCCTAATTCTTCTCCGTGGGGTTGTGGTGTTCTTTTTGTGAAGAAGAAGGATGGAACGGACCGACTTTGTGTTGATTACCGTCCATTGAACAAGAAGACCATCAAGAACAAATACCCACTCCCCAACATCAATGAGCTGTTCGAACAACTCAAAGGTGCCCAAGTATTCTCCAAGCTTGATCTCTGTATGGGTTATCATCAGATTCGAATCCGTGAGCAAGATATTCCCAAGACGGCTTTCATGACAAGCTATGGTTCATATGAATACACTGTCATGTCTTTTGGCCTCGTCAATGCTCCTCCGACTTTCTCTCGCATGATGAACTTCATCTTCAACGCCTACACCAATGACTTCGTTTTGGTCTATCTCAACGACATTCTGGTTTTCTCGAAGAACAAGGAAGATCATACCAAGCACTTGCGTTTGGTGCTTGATAAGCTAAGGGAACATCAGTTCTACGCCAAGTTCTCCAAGTGCGAATTTTGGCTCGATGAGGTTCTTTATCTTGGTCATATCATCTCTGCCAAGGGCATTGCGGTAAATCCTGAGAAGGTCTCTGCAATTGTGAATTGGGAACCTCCTCAGAACGTGAAGCAACTCCGTAGCTTCCTCGGTCTCGCAAGCTACTACCGAAGATTCGTTGAAAACTTTTCTAAGATCGCGAAGCCTCTCTCTAATCTTCTCCAGAAGCACGTCAAGTACGTTTGGTCTCCGGAGTGTGACATTGCTTTCAACACTTTGAAAGAGAAACTGATCACTGCTCCAGTTCTGACTCCGCCTGATGAATCCAAGCCGTATGAGGTCTTTTGTGATGCCTCTCTCCAAGGTCTTGGCGCAGTATTGATGCAAGAGAAGAAAGTTGTTGCTTATACCTCTCACCAGTTGAAGCCCAATGAGAAGAACTACCCCACTCATGATCTCGAGTTGGCGGCAGTTGTGCATGCTCTTTTGACTTGGAGACATCTTTTATTGGGAAGAAAAGTGGACATTTTCACTAATCACAAGAGTCTCAAGTACATCTTCACTCAGCCTAATCTCAACCTCAGGCAAACTCGATGGGTCGAAATGATTCAAGAGTATAATCCGAGTATCGAGTATACTCCAGGCAAAGCCAATGTGATTGCTGACGCATTGAGCAGAAAGGCTTACTGCAACAGTCTGATTCTCAAGCCTTATCAACCCGAGCTTTGTGAAGTTTTCCGCAAACTTAATATGCAAGTTGTTCCTCAAGGTTTCCTCGCCAACCTCCAAGTCTCTCCTACCTTAGAAGACCAGATTCACCAAGCCCAGCTTCTTGATGTTATGGTGAAAAGGTGAAGATTGGGATTGCCAAGAGTCAAACCAAGTACAAGTGCTACCACCTTGATGACAAGGATACTCTCTTCTTCGAGGATCGTATTGTTGTACCCAAAGGTGACCTCCGTAAAGTGATCATGAACGAGGCTCACAATTCTCTCCTCTCCATCCACCCTGGGAGTACAAAGATGTATCAGGATCTCAAGCAGGCTTATTGGTGGACTCGAATGAAGCGTGAGATTGCTCAATTCGTGAATGAATGTGATGTCTGCAGAAGAGTGAAGGCAGAACACCAAAGGCCACCTGGTCTCCTCCAACCTCTTGCCATTCCAGAATGGAAGTTTGACCACATCGAAATGGACTTCGTGACTGGGTTTCCAAAGTCCAAGCGTGGCAATGATGCTATATTCGTTGTCATCGACAAACTCACCAAAGTGGCTCACTTTCTGCCTATTAAAGAGTCGATCACTGCAGCTCAATTGGCGGAACTCTATACCTCTCGGATTGTCTCTCTCCACGGCATTCCACAAGTGATCTCTTCAGACCGTGGCAGCATCTTTACCTCCAAGTTTTGGGATTCTTTTCAGAAGGCCATGGGCACCAACATCCGCTTCAGCACAGCTTTCCATCCTCAAACTAGATGTCAAGTCGAGCGTGTCAACCAGATTCTTGAAGATATGCTCAGGGCTTGTGTGATCTCCTTTGGCATGAAGTGGGAAGATTGTCTTCCTTATGCTCAATTCTCCTACAACAACAGTTTTCAAGCAAGTTCGGGCAAGGCCCCATTTGAAATTCTGTATGGCAGGAAGTGTCGTACCCCTCTCAACTGGTCTGAAACCGGTGAACGTCAGCTTTTGGGTAATGACTTAATCACAGAGGCAGAAGAAATGTGCAAAGTCATTCGAGATAACCTCAAAGTAGCCCAATCCCATCAGAAGAGCTACTATGATAGTAAGCACCGTGATTTGGCTTTCGAGATCGGAGATCATGTTTACCTCCGCATCTCTCCTATGAAAGGTACTCGTCGCTTCGGTATCAAAGGGAAGCTTGCCCCTAGATACGTGGGACCTTTCAAGATTGTCAGCAAGAGAGGCGATCTCGCCTATCAACTCGAGATTCCTTCAAACTTTGCAAATGTTCATGATGTGTTCCATGTCTCTCAGCTCCAAAAGTGCTTCAAGACTCCTGACCGCACCGTCAACTTCGAGGACATTGAGCTCAAAGAAGATCTTTCCCATTGTGAGCACCCCGTTGCTATTCTTGAAGAGACTGAACGCAAGACTCGCAATAAGTCAATCAAATTCCTCAAAGTCAAGTGGTCACACCATTCCGACCGTGAAGCTACCTGGGAATGCGAGGATCACCTCCGTTCTGAATACCCGGCGTTCTTTCAGTCCTAGATCTCGGGACGAGATCCTTTCGTAGTGGTGGAGTGTTGTAACACCCCGGATGTGACTTTCCCAATTTGTACTCCAACTCTTGCCGTTTCCGGCGTTAAGTTATTTTATTTTCTCGGGTTTGGGTTTTTGTCTACGTGTATTGTTATCGTTGTCATGCATCTCATATCATGTCATCATGTGCATTGCATTTGCATACGTGTTCATCTCATGCATTTGAGCATTTTCCCCGTTGTCCGTTTTGCATTCCGGCGCTTCGTTCTCCTCCGGTGGTCTTCTCTAGCTTTCTTTCGTGTGTGGGGATTAAACATTTCCGGATTGGACCGAGACTTGCCAAGTGGCCTTGGTTTACTACCGGTAGACCGCCTGTCAAGTTTCGTACCATTTGGACTTCGTTTGATACTCCAACGGTTAACCGAGGGACCGAAAAGGCCTCGTGTGTGTTGCAGCCCAACACCCCTCCAATTTGGCCCAAAACCCACCTTAACCTGCTCCATCATCTAGAGCGTTCGATCATGATCGCGTGGCCGAAAACCACACCTCATTTGGAGTCTCCTAACTCCTCCTACCTATAAAAAGGCATCCCCTCCCGAAATTTCGGATCAAACCCTACCCTAACCTTCCCCTCGCGCCGCCGGACGTTTCCCCTCCACCGGACGGACATGTCCGCCACCATCGCCGCCGCCACGTGGTGCCTGCTGGTTCGCTGAGGCGCCGAGCCCCACATTGCCGCGCCGCCCGGGCCCGGGAAGCCCAAGGCCGGCCCCCGCGGACCATCTCCCCCGC
>NC_057806.1:93504257-93531189 GCF_018294505.1 Triticum aestivum | reverse complement strand
CTCCGCCGCGAGCTCCGCCGCCGCACCATCTCCGCCCCGCCACCTCGGCTTTCGCCTCGCCTCGGCTTCCGCAGCCACCGCCCGCCTCCGCCGCCCGCCTCCGCCGCGGCCGGCCAGCTCCCTCCTCCGGCCAGATCCGGTCGAGGAGCGACCGGATCCGGCGAACCCAACCTCGCCGGCCGCCGTCTTCGTCTTCTCCGGCGAGCAGCGCCACCGCCTCGTTTTGCGTGCCCGGGTCAAACCCTAGATCCAGAGGTCGAAATTCTACTAAGTCCCCGTGTTTTTTTCAGTTTCAAGTACCCATGTTCATCATGCCGTAACTTTGCATCCCTAGCTCCGTTTTTGGCATATAGCATGTCAAAATGTTCATCTCAGAGAGCACGTCATTTCATTCCATTGCATCATTTGCATATGAGTTCATCTTGATGCCCGAAATGCTGTTAGAAGAAGGCTACTTGCGATAATTGTCAGATCTGCTACTCCTTTTGCATATTTGTCATTTTTGCCATGATTATTGTGTGCATGTTATGCCCATGAGCTCTACATATGTTTTGTTAAGGGTTTTGCCATCTTTCCAGAGGTGCAACCCATGTATTTTTGTGATGTGTGTGGTGACTAACACAAGCTTGCCAAGTGAGGCACTTGGTAATTCTGTTTTCATGGACTTAGCATTTCCACTAAGTCCTTGAGCTGTTTATCGCATATGGCCATATGTTCATGTTGTTTCCTATTGATCCGTGCCTATTTTGAGGATGATCAGTAAGGATATTTTGTTAATCTTGTAGTGCTCTATCCATCCATGTCTTTGTTTGCAATTATGGAGCACCCTAGCTTGAGTCAATCGACCTCTACTTTTGCTACTTCGTGAATCTGGGCAGATTGTCTACTTGTTAGCGATTTTACCGATGATGTTGTAGTTGATCCGTGCATGCTATGCTATTGTTCTTGCCATTTCTAGCTTGCATTTTGTGTATTCTTGATGGGGGTATGCTTAGCTCTTCTTGACTTGCTCCGTAGTGAGTGCATCGAGCTCGTAAACATGCCTACTTGATATCTGTTTTTAGCATGCTCCAGTTTTCACTAAGTCTGAAAACTGATTATGTTTTTGCCATGTTCAGATGCTTGCAATTGTATTTTCTGATCCCTTTTGGCTCAGGTTCACTAAGGGACTTTTGTTAATCTCTTTGAGTATCTCCATGCCATGCTTTACTTTACCATGTTTAGGTCCTGCAGCATGTAGTTTTGTGGCTCCGAAGAGGGCTACCTGATCTGAAATTCCAGACAAGTGTTAATTTCACTAAGTCTAAAATCTGTTTGCCATATGCATTTTTGCCATGCTTGTTTGAACCTGTTAATGGATGATTTGGCCGTAGCTCAGTGCTAGACTTTTGTTAAGCATCTTGAGTGAATCCCTGCCATGTATTTTGTTGTCATGTTTGGGTGCTCTAGCATGTTCAACTCATTGCATTTAGATGGCTACTTGCTGTAAATCGCAGACCGGTGTCATATTTATTTTGCTTGACATTTCCAAACCGTAACTCCGATTCCGGTGATCTTTATATCGTTTTCAAGCGATTACATCTCATCTTTCCAGTGGCACACTTGGATTTCCAAGTTGAGACCAGGTTCATGCTTTCCTTGTCACATCTTGCATATGCATCCCGCATCGCATCCCGCATAGCATATCATCTTTGCATCATGTTGTTTGAGCTTTGCACGTGGTTGATTGTGTCCTTGTTGCTTGTTTGTCTTGTTTGGGTAGAGCCGGGAGACGAGTTCGCTAACGATGAGCCCGTTGAGTTTGCTTTCAAGGATCCAGTCAACTCTGACAACTTTGTAGGCAAGATGATCATACCCTCGAAATCACTACTATCTTTGCTTTGCTAGATGCTCGCTCTTTTGCTATGCCAATGCTATGATGCCTACCACTTGATTTCAAGCCTCCCAAATTTCCATGCCAAACCTCTAACCCACCATGTCCTAGCAAACCGTTGATTGGCTATGTTACCGCTTTGCTCAGCCCCTCTTATAGCGTTGCTAGTTGCAGGTGAAGATTAGAGGTCGTTCCTTGTTGGAACATTTATTTACTTGTTGGGATATCATTATATTATCTTGTTATCTTAATGCATCTATATACTTGGTAAATGGTGGAAGGCTCGGCCTCTCGCCTAGTGTTTTGTTCCACTCTTGCCGCCCTAGTTTCTGTCATATCAGTGTTATGTTCCGGATTTTGCGTTCCTTACGCGGTTGGGTTATAATGGGAACCCCTTGATAGTTCATCTTGATTAAAGCTTTTCCAGCAATGCCCAACCTTAGTTTTACCATTTGTCACCTAGCCTCTTTTCCCCTTGGGTTTCCGGAGCCCGTGGGTAATCTTATTTAACCCCCCCCCCCCGGGCCAGTGCTCCTCTGAGTGTTGGTCCGAACCGAGTAGACTGCGGGGCCACCTCGGGGCAACTTGAGGGTTGGTTTTACTCGTAGGATGTCTCATCTGAGTGTGCCCTGAGAACGAGATATGTGCAGCTCCTATCGGGATTTGTCGACACATTCGGGCGGTGTTGCTGGTCTTGTTTTAACCTGTCGAAGTGTCTTGAATAACCGAGGTACCGAGTCTGATCGGAACGTCTCGGGAGGAGGTCTATTCCTTCGTTGACCGTGAGAGCTTGTCATGGGCTAAGTTGGGACTCCCCTGCAGGGATTGAACTTTCGAAAGCCGTGCCCGCAGTTATGGGCAGATGGGAATTTGTTAATGTCCGGTTGTAGATAACTTAAATCTTAACTTAATTAAAATGAATCAACTGAGAGTGTTACCGTGATGGCCTCTTCTCGGCGGAGTCCGGGAAGTGGACACGGTGTTGGAGTAATGCTTGCGCAGGTTGTCCTTTAGTTTCTCGCTCGCGCTTGGCCTCCTCTTCTCGCTCTCTTTTGCGAACAGGTTAGCCACCATATATGCTAGTCGCTTGCTGCAGCTCCACTTATATTTACCTTGCCTTACCTTTAAGCTTAAATAGTCTTGATTGCGAGGGTGCGAGATTGCTGAGTCCCTGTGGCTCACAGACTACTATTACACAAGATGCAGGCCCTGATGATTCCGCTCCAGGTGACGCGCTTGAGCTCAAGTGGGAGTTCGGTGAGGACTCTCAATGTTACTATGTTTCCTTTCCTGATGATCAATAGTGGTGCCCAGTTGGGGGTGATCGGGACCGTGTCGCATGTTGGGTTATCTTTTATTTTGGCGCCGTAGTCGGGCCATGAGTGTTTGGATGATGTAATGTTATTTATGTACCTTGATTGACATGGCGAGTGTAAGCCAACTATGTTATCTCCCCTTTATTATTATATTACATGGGATGTGTAAAGATTACCTTACTTGCGACATATGCCTTCAATGCGATTATGTCTCTAAGTTGTGCCTCGACACGTGGGAGTTATAGTCGCATCGAGGGTGTTATACCATGGCCTGGCGGGACAGGAACCGGGCCGAGGCAGAGCTGAAGGCGGCGTCGGTCCAAGCTTGGACCGACGCGGCGGCGGCATGGGCGCGAGGCGACACTGAGCCGGCCTGGCGCGAGATGCCGGAGGGCACGATGGTGGCGGCGACGGTCTTTGAGCCGTCGCTGGGGAGGGAGCGCAGCCATGGAGGCCGAGCTGCGGTGGTGATCCCCGACCGGGCGGTCGTGGAGGTGGCGGATGACTCCCCGCCATGGGCCGACGTGGTCGGGCGAGCGGGGGCTGATGGTGGTGGAGGCGGCGCCATCTTGGAAGAGACGTTGCGGGCGGCGGCGGCGGAGGTGCCGCCGGTTTTGGAGGAGGCACCGCGGGCGGCGGTGCCGGAGGCCGCCCCGGCAGCTGGGACGGAGGCGGCGACGCAGGGCGTCCCAGCGTCTGGGTCGTTGTCGGCACCGGGAGGAGCGTCGGAGGAGGCGCTGGCCGCGTCGCGAGCGGCCAGCGGGGAGTACGCCTTGGTGCCCTGTCAGGGAGGGTGCCGAGCTGCCGTGCCGCAGCCGGCACGGAGCGGGGGCGCCATTGTCTTTGGGCCTCAGACCCAGGAGGAGGTGGCCTCTGGACGCCGTCAGTCGCCGCCTGCGAGGCCGGACGGAACGGCTCGAGGCCTTCGCCCAGGCCGAGGTGGAGAGGACGCGCGACCTGGAGCACGCCGTTCTGGTAAGCTTTCTTGTAATTTCTTCTTTGTGGGGGCGCGCCAGCGCACCCACTAGGTGTAGCCCCCGAGGTTCGGGCCAACTACGTAGTAGTTGGATCGAATCTTTAGATCATTGGCCTTGTTCTGACTTCTGCTTTCTTCAGCATCTCGACGCTTTCCGAGTTGCCGCCTTCAATCGTCTCCTGGGCAGGCACCGAGAGCTCAAGGGGCGGCTTGCCGCCAAGGAGGAGGAGCTCCGCATCGCCGCAGGTATTCTTGCGCTCTTTTCTAGTGGGGGCGCGCTAGCGCACCCACTGGGTGTAGCCCCCGAGATTCGGGCCAACTATGTAGTAGTTGGGCCAAATCTTAAGTCTTGCTTTTTTCTTTTCTTCTGCTGAGTCCTTCTTCTTCCCAGCTGAGGTGCTGTCCTGGCGGACACGTCTGCTCCGGGCCGGTCATCACTACGACCGGCTCGTTGCTGGCACCGGCCGTCTTAGCATCGAGGCGGCGTAGGCGAGGGCGGAGGCGGCCGCGGCTCAGCGGTCTCTTGACGAGGCCAACCAGCTGCATGAGCAGCCGACGGGTCACAAGAGCCGCCTCAAGGCCGAGGTGGAGCACCTCAAGGCGGAAGACTCTAAGGTGGCGGAGGCGCAGCAGGCCCTGGTGGAGGCGGACTAGTAGCACGGCCAGCTGGCCGACAACAAGGGCCGGCTCCAGGCCGAGGTGGACCGCCTGCGGGAGCAAGTCACCACGGCTGAAGGGGCCCGTCAGGACGAGGCCTGTCACCGCGAAGCGGCCGAGAAGGCAGTCGAAGACAAGGACGCCGAGCTGAAGGCGGCCCTGGAAGAGTCCTTCTCCAGTAAGTGCTTTTTCTTGTTGTTTGCCGGGTCGAGACCCGGCCTTTCTTCCTTGTCGTTCTTCTTCTAACTTGCTTCTTCCCTTGCGGCAGGGGCCTTCCCGAAGACGCAGCGGCTGGCGGAGGAAGCTGTCCGCCATCAGCGCAACCCGACCGGCGTCGCTGGGTCCGGGACGGATCCGCGGGTGGCCTGGACCTTCCCAGAGATCGCCGCCGCCGCTGAGGCCCGCCTACAAGTCCTAGGAACGCAGCTGGGGCGGCTGTCCCAGGCCGGCACCATGATGACGGCGGCCTTGTGGCCGGGCTCCGTTCAACCGAGCAGCTTCTCGCGCCTGGCGCATTGGTTGGAGATGGGGCTAGACCGGCTTGGTGAGTGGCGCGTCTCCGCCGCTCGTCCCGGTGCTGAGATGGCGCTCCGGTTTGCGTTGTCCTGGCATCCGGACCTGCAGCTGGACGCGTTGATGGGCCAGCGGGCCAGTTCAGAGCAGCACTTGCAGGAGCAAGCTGGCCAGATCGCCTCCCGGCCCAGCTACATCGCCGAGTTCGCCTTCCACGATGAGTTCCATTCGGAGCGGACGGAAGACGGTAGGACCGTGGACGGCGAAGACTACGGCTTGCTCCTCCATGATCCGGAGGGGAGCTCGGAGGAGACGAGCGTCTACCGCGACGCGGGTGCTAAGGAGGACACCAGTACCTCGCCGGATCCGGAGGCCGCCAGGGGAGAGCCGTCGACGTCGCGACGCGGCGCTGGAGATGCCTGAGACACTTCATGTAATAATTTTTTTAAATAGCAGGTCCACTCACCCATTGGGGGTTTTAGGGTGTAACAAACTCAGGCCGTGGGCCTTTTCTTAAATACTTGTGTAAATGTTGTGAGTGCTTTGCTTTTTTTGCCTTCCGTTGTTTGGACCGATTTCATGCATTTTTCCTTTGTCAAACCTGCCCCCCCCCCCGCGAGTCAGACGGCTGAGGCTCCGATCCGTGACAAGGAGTTTGGTTCTTTGAGAGGAGTACGCAGGACTTGGATCCCTTGAAACGTTGAGTGCGAGCGAAACACCCACTGGGTCGGCTGGTGGCAATCCAGCAAAGCCGGTTGGCGAGCAGCCGGTCGTGCGGCTGTTCATTTGATGAATGGTTAGCCGGGTTGATCGACCCGGTAGCCTTTGACTTAGTGTATGAAGCGTAAAGGAGCTTTGGCTCGTTGTGCTTGCCAGCCGACAACCAAAGCTGGATCTGTGGCTTTAAGGCGAAGTAGGGGACTGCGACGTCCTAACTTTATCAGCAATCACCACGTAAGGCGGCGGGGTGGCGACCGAGCCGGCCAGCTCCCGAGCCCCCGGGTTGAGCGAGTCAGACCGGTGGCTGGGTTCAATGGTATAGTGATGCAAGAAAATAGGACACAATAAATTGGTAGACAAAAGGCAGCCCCTGAGTCTTGTTCGGGGACCCCGCAGTTTCAAGCGTTTACAAAAGGCGACGATACATACGCTCGTGCGGCTAACTGTAAAACGGGGGGAGGAGCTCCACGTTCCACAACTGGGTCATTTCTTCACCGGCGGTGTCCTTCTTGCGCTTCCGTGATTTGCGTGCGTCGATGAGGTAGTAGGCATTGCGGTCGTGCAAGACCCTGCTCACGATGAATGGGCCCTCCCATGGAGGAGACAGCTTGTGCCGGCCTACCTGCTCTTGAACGAGTCGGAGGACGAGGTCGCCCTCGCGGAATGCGAGGGGCCTAATCTTCTTGCTGTGGTAGTGCCTCAGGCCTTGCTGGTTGACGGTCGAGCGACTGAGTGCCAGGAGGCGTGCTTCTTCGAGCACGTCGACGCCATCCTCGTGGGCTTCTCTGGCTTCGGCCTCGGTGTACATCGCGACGCGCGGAGAGTCGAACTCGACGTCGGTCGGGATGATGGCTTCAGCGCTGTAGACGAGGAAGAACAGGGTGAACCCGGTCGACCGATTCGGCGTGGTGCGTAGACTCTAGAGAACGGCTGGCAACTCGTCAAGCCAGCTGTCGGGTGAGCGGATGAGCGGCTCGACGAGTCGCAGTTTGACGCCGGACAGGATGAGTCCATTGGCCCGCTCGACCTGCCCGTTTGACTGCGGATGTGCAACGGAGGCCAGGTTGAGGCGGATGCGAGAGACGGAGCAGTATTGTTCGAGCGCGCCCTTGGCGAAGTTGGTGCCGTTGTCGGTGATGATGTTGTTCGGCATGCCGTAGCGCACCGCTATGTCCTTGATGAACCGGACGGCTGTTGGCCCGTCCAGTTTCTTGATTGGTCTTGCCTTGATCCACTTGGTGAATTTGTCCACTGCCACCAGCAAGTGCGTCATGCCGCCTCGAGCGGTTTTGAAGGGTCCCACCATGTCGAGTCCCCAGAACGCGAAGGGCCAGATGATCGGTATGGTGTGGAGTGTTGAATCCGGCTGGTGGCTGCGTTTGCTGAAGCGCTGGCACCCCTCACATTTGAGGAAGAGTGACTCGGCGTCTTCGAGGGCCGTGGGCCAGTAGAAACCGTGGCAGAACGCCTTGGCCACCAGGGATCGTGATACGGCATGGTGCCCGCACTCGCCCTGATGTATGTCGCGGAGAATGTCGATGCCCTGTTCCTGCTCGACGCAGCCCTGGAACACGTCGGTGGACCTGCGCTTGACGAGATCGTTGTTGATGATGCTGTAGGCGGATGCCCGACATTGCACTTGCCGAGCTTTGGTCTCGTCCATGGGGAGAACCCCGTTCTCCAAAAATTCTGATATCGGCAGGGCCCAAGATGGAGCCATAACCACGGCGAAGACGGCCACCAGGGTGGGTTCCGAGTCAGCAACCCCCGAGCTGGGTTGAGCAGCCCCTGGGTTGGGTGTGGCGACGGCCGGGTCTGGGACGATGGTGGCCGGGTCGAGCGGAGCAGCCCCTGGGCCGGGTTCAGCAGTCCCCGGGCCGGGTTCAGCAGTCCCCGGGCCGGGTTCAGCAGTCCCCGGGCCGGGTTGAGGTGCAGCCGGGTCATCTGGGACGTGGATGGACTCGGAGTCCGGCGATGGCTTGACGGACGGCTTGCGCAGGTGCTCGAGGGAGACGCCGGACGGGATGGCTTGCCATGACGAGGCGATCTTGGCGAGCGTGTTGGTTGCTTCGTTCTCCGCACGCGGGACGTGGAGGAACTCGCAGCCTTCGAAGGATCCGGATAGCTTCTGGACGAGGAAGCGGTAGCTTGCCATGTTGGAGTCACGGGCGTCCCATTCGCCGGAGCACTATTGTACCACTTGGTCCAAGTTGCCGTAGCACAGGATGCGCCGGATGCCGAGTTCCTTGGCAAACCAGAGGCCGTGCACAAGGGATTCGTACTCGGCGACGTTGTTGGAGGCGACAAAGTGGATCTGGAGCGCGTAGCGGAGCCGGTCGCCCTTCAGGGATGATAGTACGATGCCGGGCCCCAAGCCGAGGTGCATCTTGGACTCGTCAAAGTGCATGCGCCAATGCTTTGAGTCGGGAGGCGGCGACAAGTACTGGGTCTCGGTCCAGTCGACGAGGAAGTCAGCCAAGGCTTGAGGCTTGATCGAGGTGCGGGGCTTGTAGAGGATGGTGTGGCCGGCTAGCTGGATCGCCCACTTGGCAACCCGACCAAAGGCATCCTGGCACCCGATGATTTCTCCGATAGGCGCCGTGCTGACCACGGTGACAACGTGCTCTTGGAAATACTGCTTCAACTTCTTGGCGGTGAGGTACACGCCGTAGCACATCTTCTGGTAGTGTGGGTAGTTCTGCTTGTAGGTGGAGAGCACCTCGCTCGGGTAGTAGACTGGGCGCTGGATGGCTTGGATCTTGCCCTTCTCTGGTCGCTCGACCACCAGCACCGTGCTGACCGCCCGTGAGGTCGCGGCTATGTAGAGCAGCAGCGGCTCCTTGTCGGTCGGCGCGGCTAGGACTGGTGCGGTGGAGAGCATGCACTTGAGGTCTTTGAAGGCCTCGTCGGCCTTGCCATTCCATTCGAACGGGCTCGTCTTCTTCATCAGCTGGTACAGGGGTAGCGCCTTCTCGCCCATCCGGCTTAGAAACCGGCCGACAGAGGCCAAGCATCCGGTGAACTTCTGGACATCGCGCAGCCGAGCCGGCTTGCGCATGCGCTCGATGGCCTTGATCTTCTCCGGGTTCGCCTTAATGCCGCGTCCCGAGACAAGGAAGCCGAGTAGCTTTCCGGCCGGGACGCCGAAGACGCATTTTTCTGGGTTAATATTGACCTTGTATTCGCGGAGGATGGCGAATGTTTCCTTCAAATCGTCGAGGAGCGTGAGGTGCTGCTTGGTTTTCACCACGATGTCGTCCACGTACACGTGGATGTTGCGGCCGAGTTGCGACAGCAGGCATTTCTGCATGCAGCGCTAGAAGGTGGGGCCGACATTCTTCAAGCCGAATGACATGGTGATGTAGCAATACGCCCCGAAGGGTGTGATGAAGGACGTCTTCAGGGCGTCGGCCGGGTCCAACTTGATCTGGTGGTAGCCGGAGTAAGCGTCCAGGAAGGACAGGAGCTCACACCCGGCGGTCGAGTCGATGACTTGGTCGATCCCCGGGAGGGCGAACGGATCCTTGGGACAGGCCTTGTTGAGGCTGGTGTAGTTGATACACATGTGTCAGGTCTTGTTTTTCTTCAAGACGAGGACTGGATTGGCCAGCCACTCGGGGTGAAACACTTCCATTATGAAGCCGGCCGCCAAAAGCTTGGCGACCTCTTCACCATTGGTCCTTCTCTTTTCTTCGGAAATCGTCGTAGGTGTTGACGGACGGGTTTGGCGTCCTTGCGGACATGAAGTTTGTGCTCCCGTACTTCCTCGGGATACCCGGCATGTCCTTGGGGGTCCATGCGAAGATATCCCGATTCTCACGGAGGAAGTTGACGAGCTCGCCTTCCTATTTGCTGTCGAGGCGAGCGCCTACGACAACGTACTTGCTGCAGCTGGGGTCTTCTGGGTTGAGCTTCACTTTCTTGATCTCCTTGGAGGGATTGAAGGCGGCCTCATCGGCCGGGTCCGAGGTTGGGATCGACGCGGCGGAGGCCTCGCCTGCCAGGGCGACGATCCAATCGAGCTGGCGCCGCTCCTCGGCAATGACCAGCTCCTCGGCCAACTTGGCGCTGTCTCGGGCGCACTCCAGGGACTTGCGGTAATCACCGGTGATGGTGATGAGGCCCTTGGGACCCGACATCTTCATCTTTAGGTACGCGTAGTGGGGAACCGCCATGAACTTGGCGAGCGTGGGCCGACCCAGCAACGCGTGATACGCGCTGGACAGGTCCATCACTTCGAACCAGATCGGTTCGTGCCGGAAGTGGCTGCTGTCACCAAACAGGACGCCTAGCCGGACCCGGCCAATGGGGGAGCAGGAGAGGCCAGGCACAACGTCGTGGAACTCGTCCGGGTCGGCTCCAGGTCCTCGGCCTTGAGGCCGAGCTTGTACATCGTGTCGCGGTAGAGGATGTTGATGCTGCTGCCGCCGTCGATGAGGACTTGGGAGAACTTGCATATGCGTCGCGTGACGATGGTGGGGTTGAGGATGAAGGCGTAACCACCCGGGCTCGGCATGACTGCTGGGTGATCCTCCCGGGTCCAGGTGATCGGGCGATCCCACCAATGCATGAACTCCGACTTGGTTGGGACGACGGTGTTCACCTCCTGCCGAAGGAGGCGCTCGCTGCGCTTGTCGTTGTCGAGGCTGGTGAAGACGACGTAGGCCGCGTTCTGGTCTCGGTAGGCGTGGTTGCGCATCGCGCCGCCAGCTGGAGGCGGTAGTGGAGGCGGAGGCGGCTGCCCCGCGCCTGGAGCCGGAGCCGAAGGGGGCGGGACGTCGCCTCTCATGATGCGCTTGGTGATGGAGCACTGCTAGAGCGTGTGCATGGAGGGTTTCGCGCCGCTGTGGTGCTTGCAGGGGGCGTCGAGCATCTACTCGAAGCTCATGGCAGGTTGCCATGCCGTCTTGCCGGTTTGCCGGCGCTTTGCCGCCAGGTCCGCCGTGGGCTCGGCGGCCGCGACGAGCCGGTTGTCGCGACGCGGCGCTGGCTGGTTGGCCTTGCTCTTGTTGTTCTGGTGATGCTGTTGCCGACTGCTTTCGCCGGCTGGCTTTGGAGGGGGAACCGGCTTCGCCTTGATGGCTTCATCCAGCGCCACCTGGATCTTCATGGCGGAGTCGGCATTGGCGTACTTGTCCGCCGTCACCATGAGCGCGGCCATGGTGGCCAGCTCGGAGCGTAAGAGCTTGTGCTTGAGGAGGGTGCCGTCTCGGCACCCGTTGACGAAGTACTGGATCGCCTGGACTTCATGGACGCCCTCACAGCTATTCCGGAGCTCGGTGCAGCGTGCAAGGTACTCGCGACCGGTCTCCGCAGGCCCCTGCACGCACATGGCGAGCTGGCTAGGGCGGCCATGTCGCTTGTAGGTCCCCGTGAAGTTGCGGATGAAGGCTTCCTCGAAATCCACCCATGTGTTGATGCTGCCCATCGGTAGGCTGTTCAACCATGTGCGGGCCGACCCTTGGAGCATGAGCGGTGCGTAGCGCACGGCGAGACGACGATTGACACTGGTGATGCCAATGGCCGTGGTGTAGTCGGTGAGCTAGTCTTCTGGCTTCACCGTCCCGTTGTACTTGGGGGTGTCACGGGGGAGCATGAATCCTTTGGGGAAGGGCTCCTCCCGGATGCGGGGGCCGAAGTACGCCTGCCCGATGTGCCGCTCTCCTCCATCTCCAGGGAGTGAGCGAGCCGATCTAGGCGGTGGTGAGCATCGGCGTCATTGAAGGCGCACGGGCCGAGTCGACTTGCGGCCAGGCCACGGGGGGCCGGGTCGGTTGGAGCCGGATGCCGGCCATGCCGGCCGGGTCCGCACTGGATCTCTAGGATGGGCTCGTCGCCCAATCCATTGGCGGCCGTAGCGGCCGGGTCGCGCCAAGTCCGGGCTCGGCTGGAGTGTGCCTCGCCGGGTGGCGAGGATGCGGTGTGCAGAAGTTCGCCGGTCCCGCCAAGGCGGGTAGAGCCGGATCCCGCTGGCTTGGCGAGCTAGTTGAGGCAGTCCTGTTGGGTGTTGGTGGCGTGGAGGAGTTTGTGCATCCGCCCGATGCACTCTTTCAGCTCCTCACCCGTGAGCTGGTCCAGGCCGGCTGCGGCTGCCTGGGCAGCGTGCATGTTCTTCACTGGGGTTTCGTAGACGGCTGGGAAGGCGCCGAGGGCCTGGCCGATCGCTCCTCCCCTGGCGCGCACATAGGCGACCCGGCTTGGGTCAGCCGTGGTGGGCGTGAATCCGTAGACGGCATCGCGCTCCAGCTGAGCGACGTCCAAGCGACGCTGAGTGGCGGCGAGCGTCTCGGACAGGTCCAGCATTTGCTGGCGCCTTTCCTCGAGCTGGGTTCGGGCCTCAGCGACGTTGGTGGCATTGACGTCGGTGCCGATGGGGATGCGGAGGCTCTGCATCGTGGCGCGCAACGGATCGGACGGCTCGGTCCGTTCCGCTGCGGCCCTGGCTTCGACAGCCTTCCTCGTCTTGCTCGATGAGGAGGAGGCGCCGTCGCCGGTGATGAAGACCTCCACGTGGACGTCCATTGCCTCGTCGGAAATGCCACCGCCAAGGGAGAGGGGAGAGTCGGAGTAGCTGAGCACCTCGCTGGGGTACTCATCGGCCGCGAACGCATCGGAGATGCGCAACGCGGCGAAGGAGGCGACAAGCGCGCCGGCGACGTCGTCCGCCAGCGTGACAGACTTGTCGGTGTAGGAGAAGGGCCCCGTATGAAGCATGTTCCCGGCCAGTTCCTCGAGCTACCCCACGGTGGGCGTCAACTGTCGTGGTGGGTGCACGGCAGATGCCAAGGGATGGCTAAAGAGAGGAGGAGGCTCGAGGGCGCTGGTGGACTCCAGAGGCGAGGTTGGCATGAGCGGGCGCGGGACGCTGGACATACCCAGGTTCGGGGCTCTCCGGAGAGATAATACCCCTAGTCCTGCCGAGTGTAGTTGGATGATCGATAGTACAATGTCGCTCCTGGAGCTGTATGGGCGAGGAAGGAAGCTGGCCAAGGCTTAGGCTGTTCCCTCTCCTTGGGTGTTGCTAACTAGGTATGTGTGTCTTCTGCTTTCTCTCTTGCTCCGTTGCGTTGTCTGTTGATCGCGGGCTCCCGGGGGGTTTTATAGTCCAACCACCCGGGGATACAATGGTAATGTTACAAGTCAGTGGGTCCGTATTGTCGGTGTCCGAGAACCCGGGCTGGGTCCCGCTGAGGGCTTGTGGTTCGCCGAGTTCCCCTAGGTGCGGGCCCCGCACGCCTAGGGGGACTGTGCGCTGTCTTGTCGATCGTCAGGGCGTGGCCGAGTCGAGTTGTGTATAGTGCTCTCCGTCAGGTTGCCGCTTGATGTCGTCAGCGGTGAAGGCGGGGGCACTATAGCCACGCCAGCCCTGGTCAGCTGGTAGGTGAGGGCACTGTTGCCACGGCCCTGCTGACCAGAGGCATGGGCGGGGAACTGTTACCTCGGTCATCATTGATGGAGGTCTCGTCCCATCGTACGGCCTAGATGGGACGGGAGTTGACCCGCGGCTGGATTGTGTAGCATGCCACGGGTGGCAGTGGCTTGTTGAGGAGGCTTCGGTCATGCCAGGTTCGGCTGTCTTGCGCTAGTTGTTGGGGCCGAGTTGACGTATCTTGCCGGGTCGGCTAGTCTGGTCGGCTTGCGGGGCTTGGCCGGGTCGAGCGACCCGGCCAAGCGCATGCTGGTATTGAGGGGCAGTGCCAACCCCGTTGTTTTTTGAAGAGGATCTGGGTTTAGTTGCCTGCCCGGGGTCCATCCCCCCGACAAAGCTCGATAACAAGTTTACTGAATTGCTTTCGTGTTTTCCACCACCGCCGCCGGCTACACCTATCGCACCTCTACAACAACAACAACAACAACAACAACAACAACGTCGCCTTCCAAATCAAGTGGGATGAGCACTCCACGTTCCCATTGACCCTGGGCACAATTCTGGTGCCGTTGTTGATGCTTCTGTAGCCCCTGCTGCTACTGCAGAGGTGGAGGACCATTACGAGGATGAGGTTGATCAAAATCAGAACTACGTGCAACCACCAGCACCACCACCAGGTCGTCCTCAGGTATATCATCACAATGGTAGGGCTGCACCACCACCTGAGGTACGAGATCATGACCTTTTTCCTAAACTGAAATTGAATATTCCACCATTTGAGGGTAGATATGTTCCTGATATATATCTTACTTGGGAGTTAGAAACTGAACAACGTTTTACATGTTTACAATATCCCGAGGAGAGACGTGTTCCTGCTGCTGTTTGTGCTTTCACTAGTTTTGCATGTGTTTGGTGGTCTTAACATTGTAGATTATATCCTATTCCAGCTACTTGGGCTGCTTTGAAAACTGCTATGCGTACTCGTTGGGTTCCACCATATTATCAACGTGAATTACTTCAAAAATTGCAGCGCTTAAGACAACGAAAAAATTATGTAGAAGAATATTATCAGGAATTACAAACTGGCATGATTAGATGTGTTATTGTTGAGGAGAATGAGGCTATTCTTGCACGGTTTATGGGTGGATTGAATAGAGAGATTCATACCATTCTAGAGTATAAGGAGTATAATAATATCACTCGTTTATTCCATCTTGCTTGTAAATTTGAACGTGAAGTGCAGGTGTAACGCCCCGAGACCGACGCTCCAGAAGACTTCCAGCTATTCCGAGTTTTGCCATGTGTTTCTTTTGTGCTTGCTCTTTTATTTTTGCATTGCATCATGCCATCATGTCATTTATTTTTTTTAAAAACCTCAACTAAATAAATTGTATGGATTTTTCGATCCATTTAAATCGAGGGACTCACATGGTGACTTCTCTTTATAACATATCCTCCAATATTAGGGAGCTATAATAAAATATTCCATTTTTGGAATCACCAAAACACACTTACAAAATAATTTCGTTCCTTTTCTACTTCAAGTTTGGTCTCCAACCTTGCCAATATTTATTTCATCATTTTCCGGAGCTCCACCAAAAATCCAAACATTTTTGGACCTTCCCAAACCTCACTTCCTATTCAAATCATTTGAATTTAAATCAAATGAGTTTGAATTCAATCTTTCAATCATGCCTCTTTCTATTTTTCTTGGTACGCGCATATTTTTGCGAGTCCGAAAAAAATATCCCCTTGCGCTTTTTCTTCCCCTAACCTCTCTTTCTTTCTTTCTTTTCTCTGTTCTGTTTTTTATTTTTCATTAGAGTGAGGGAGAGACCCAGCCAGGCCTCTGGCCATTCTCCTCCCCACCAGGCCGGCCCAGTCTACCTAGGCCCAAGGCCCAGCCGCCCCACCAATCCCTCCTAACCCTAGCTAACCCTGCCTGATCCCCATCTCTTCCCCTCGTCCATACCCCGCCGCCAGGAGATCGTTCCCCCGCATCTCTCGCTCGATCTCCCTCCTCTCGATCTCACCCTCTCCCTCCCGCAGCGCCTCCATCTCCCTCCTCTGCGCCCCATCTCTCCTCTCTCGATCCCCCACTCTCCCTCGTCTCCTCCCTCGCGCCGTCACCATACACCGCATCGAGCCAGGGAGAGGAGCTCCCTGCGCCCGATCCCCTCGTTTCCCTCTCCTCGATCCCGAGCCCGAGCGCGCAGCCCTCGACCTTCCCCTCGCTCCCGCGCTCCGCCCTCGCCGGAGAAGATAACCAGGACGGAGCCCCATCGGCCTCCTCTGCGCCCACCTCTCCATCTCCCCCTCGCCCGCGACCCAAGCTATGCGCTCATGGCTGCGCCATGGCCGCCTACCTCCGCTGCCGTCGCGCCCTTCGGTCCCTGTGCCTCGCGACCGCGCCAAGTCCGCCCCGTCTCCTCGCGCCGGCCCTGCCGCCAAGCCCTGCCGCCGGAGCTCGCCTTCGTCCTGACTCCGGCAGGATCAGGGCCCTGCTTGTCGCGCCTCCCGGAGGGCCACCCTGCGCGCGACCCCGTCTCCTTGGCTGCCCAGCGCCGCTGCCTCGCCAGCTCCTCCGCTGGATCTCGCCTCTGTCAAAGACGGCAGCAGCAACAGCTGCACCTTCCCTGTTGTGGCCATCCTCTGCTCGTCTTGTCGCACGAAGACCCGTGTACCCGGAACGCCAAGACCCTTCCATGGATGCGTTAAGTACCCCTGCCTCCACAACCACCAAACCAGGAACGCCAAGTTCATCTACGAGAAACGTGTACGACTACATCCGAGGTGGATTTCGTCAAGTACCCCTTCGGATGCGCCAAGTTCGACTACATGGTCCGCCAAGTACCTCTACCGACGACCCCGGACATCTGCGGCCGTGTACCACTACCGTCGCCGAAAACCGTCAAGTGTACCTCTACCTCGTCTTCGGAATCGCTAAGAACGTCAAGTACCCCTTCGAGATGACGAGATCGGCAAGTTCGAATGACCCCAAATACCTCTTCGAAACGACCGAGTACTATTACCATCGGACGCGTGAACGACTACTTCCTCTACTTCCGACGACGACCGCTCCGTGAACGACTACTTCCACTACGAACGCGTTCCGCCCCGAATGCACGCTTCAAGGTATAACCCCGAGACGACGACCGCGATGAGATGCTTTGTTGTATGAGATGCCCGTGTTTGCACCATGTCCGAATTGTTCCTTGCACGTTCGCCGTAAGCCATGCCACCATTATGTGGGACACCCGGAATTCGGGATCACCCCACCATCCATGCACGCATCCGCACGCCTCCTTTTGCACCGGTATCTCCGTGAGCTACCGGAACCGATATGTTGCCGTGGCACCATTTTTGTTTCGCCGCCGTGGCACCCTTTTTTGTTCCGCCATGGTGACCAAATGCTTCATAATAATGCTCTTGTCAAGTTTTAATAAAAATTGCACAAACTTGTTCATGTCATCTGCATCATGATAACAACTATTAAAATATTTAAATTGTTATTGCATTAAATTACTAAGGCATATGGGTTACTAGATTTGTTGTTTGTTATATCCGGCCCCATTTAAATTGTTTAAATGGTATAGTTTTGTTATGTTTCACCTCTTGCCATGTTAACCAACATTTAATATTGTTGAGTTCATAAACGAGATCAAACTAAATAATTGATGTGGTGTTTCGTCAATATGCAACTCGTTGCATATTGAGCTCCACTTAACTTGTAGTATTGTTTGTTGCACTTTGCCATGCCATGCCTCATTAAACTGGACATGTATCATACTTGTTTGTGCATCATGACTTGTTTATGCTTGTGTGTTTACTATGTTGTTTGTTTCTTTCCGGGTTGCTTCTCTCGTTAGCTTCGGTTTCGTTCCGGAGTTGTGAGGATTTGTTCGTCTACGACCGTTTGTCTTCTTCTTGGATTCGTTCTTCTTCCTTGCGGGATCTCAGGCAAGATGATCATACCCTCGAAATCACTACTATCTTTGCTATGCTAGTTTGCTCGCTCTTTTGCTTTGCCACTGCTACGATGCCTACCTTTTGCTTGTCAGCCTCCCAATTGCCATGTTGAACCTCTAACCCACCATTGTCCTAGCAAACCGTTGATTGACTATGTTACCGCTTTGCTCAGCCCTTCTTATAGCGTTGTTAGTTGCAGGTGAAGATTGGAGCCGTTCCTTGTTGGAACATTTATATACTTGTTGGGATATCACAATATATCTATTTAATTAATGCATCTATATACTTGGTAAAGGGTGGAAGGCTCGGCCTTATGCCTGGTGTTTTGTTCCACTCTTGCCGCCCTAGTTTCCGTCATATCGGTGTTATGTTCCCGGATTTTGCGTCCCTTACGCGGTTGGGCTATTATGGGAACCCCTTGACAGTTCGCCTTAAGTAAAGCTTCTCCAGCAATGCCCAACATTGGTTTCACCATATGCCACCTAGCCTTTTTTTTCCCTTGGGGGTCGCGCGCCCAAGGGTCATCATTATTTTACCCCCCGCCCCCCGGGCCAGTGCTCCTCTGAGTGTTGGTCCAACCTGTCAGCTGCCGGTGGCCACCAGGGGCAACTCTGGGTTGGCATACCCGCACCTAGGACAATTTGAGTGTGCCTTGAGAAAGAGATATGTGCAGCTCCTATCGGGATTTGTCGGCACATTCGGGCGGTGTTGCTGGTTTAGTTTTACCCTGTCGAAATGTCTTGTTGTACCGGGATACCGAGTCTGATCGGAACGTCTCGGGTGGAGGTCTATTCCTTCGTTGACCGTGAGAGCTTGTCATGGGCTAAGTTGGGACACCCCTGCAGGGATTTGAACTTTCGAAAGCCGTGCCCGCGGTTATGGGCAGATGGGAATTTGTTAACGTCCGGTTGTAGAAAACCCGAAGTTGACCTTAATTAAAATACATCAACCGTGTGTGTAACCGTGATGGTCTCTTTCCGGCGGAGTCCGGGAAGTGAACACGGTGTTGGAGTTATGCTTGACGTAGGTAGTCCAGGATCACTTCTTGATCATACCTTTATCGACCGTGCTTTGCCTTCTCTTCTCGCTCTCATTTGCGTATGTTAGCCACCATATATGCTAGTCGCTTGCTGCAGCTCCACCTCATTACTCCATCCTTCCTATAAGCTTAAATAGTCTTGATCTCGCGGGTGCGAGATTGCTGAGTCCCCGTGGCTCACAGATACTTCCAAACCAGTTTGCAGGTGCCGATGAGTTTGTGCAGTTGACGCAACCAAGCTCAGGAGGAGCTCGATGAAGATCTTGTCCTTTATGTGGTTTCGTGTTAGTTGATCAGTAGTGGAGCCCAGTTGGGGTCGATCGGGGGCCTTTTTGTCGCATTTGGGGTTCTTCTTTTATTTTGGCTCCGTAGACGGGCCTTGATTGTATCTGATTGATGTAATGCTTTATTCATGTAATTGGGTGAAGTGGCGATTGTAAGCCAACTATGTATCTTTTCCCCTTATTATATTACATGGGTTGTGTGAAGATTACCTCACTTGCGACATTGCTTTCAATGCGGTTATGCCTCTAAGTCGTGCTTCGACACGTGGGAGATATAGCCGCATCGGGGGCGTTACAAGTTGGTATCAGAGCCTTCCCCGACCTTAGGAGCCCCATTGCTTGATCGTTTTTAGCAGCCGAGTTTCTGTCTAGAAAAAAATGTTTTGAGTCATTTAGGAATTATATATCGGAGAGTTTAGGAATTCTTTTTACTCCTCAGTCCCTTCGTCACTCTGGTAAGGCATCCTGACGTAGAGTTTTGACTTTTCTCTTCTCAAATTTCACTAAAAAATTTTAGGATCACGCGGGTATCTTGGAATCGTTCCGATGGTTTTATGATGAGATCATTGTCTTGGTGCCTCCTGTCAGGGGTTTAGTGGAAGTGTCCCGGGGAGTTGAGCTCTGAGGTGTTGTCATCATAATTTTATCGTTGCAGTTCTGGAATACCTGAGTTTAGTACGCCGACATCGAAAATCTCTTTTATGCAGTTGTTGGTGAGATAACCCCGATAACCCAGTACTGAGGTGAGTACGAGAGTATTGGCATGACTTGTATAACGGATGCTTTTCGAATGTTGAGGTAGACGATTTCCGAAGGTTTCTTGGTTATGTGTTGAAGGATGGATACAGCTAGATGTAGGATTTGCTAGTTTGGGTGAGATATTATGCTTCCCCTGTATCCCCAACACCTGATTGCATAACCTGAAAATTTCGGGAGTTTCATAGGTGGGAATTCAAGTAGCTCTTAGGATATCTTTTCGACAGATGTATGATATGAAATTGGGGTTCGACGTCTAGTGGTCCGCCTATTCACGGTCGATTTTACAGTGGTCTCGTTGTGTCTTAGAGAGTCCTTGGCTATGCCGACTCGGGGACGCTTCGTATGTCATGTGCACTTCCTTGTACATGATGGTGTTGTACACTCGAGCCCGTGTGGGCCCCACCACGAAAACTTCGAACGGAATCTCTATCATATGTTTGTTCCGGCTTATTCTGCAAGCCAGTCCTTTGTTTTTGTTTTGAGTTGTGGTATTCGAGTTGCTTCAATGTCAAGTGTTGATTCCATACCTTTCCGAAATGGTGTTCTCATACTCCGATGTGAATACCAATCCTTCTCGACAATCGAGATTGTCATGTCAATCCTTTTCAACCAGCGTCTTTCTCTTCAAGTGGATCCGATCATTTCAACATTCGCAAGATCACCTCTCAGTTCTCTCAACGGTGTTTGTTTCATCCGTCCCAACTTGTTTTTGTTTTCCCGCCCTCCCACCCCTTTTTTTTCTTCAAGGACTCAGATTTCTTAATCGAGTATCCATTTTATTGATGGGAAGTTTCTCCATTCTTTCCGTCAATGTTCTTATCCGGTGATTCTCATGAAGATTCTAATGGAGCTTCAAGTTCGTCATTCCTCATTCCTTTCTCTTCTCCGGTGGATTCAAGTCAAGATTTGTCAATTATATCTCCTTTTTCTTGTCTCAAATGTCTTCTCATACTGGTGCACCTCATTATAATTCTACTTCTCGCTACTTGTTATTCCGGAGTACTCAAGATATCTCGAAGATTCGTGTTTCCACTCTGCATTCGTTCAAGCTCTTTCGAGATTGGTATATCATTCAAGTCATTTAATTCAACCGGTGCAACATCTCTTTTAAATCTTTTCAACGGTGTTCTTTTGAGTGGGCCCTAACCCACAGGTCTTTTCCCAGGATCTTACCTGACTCTTCTATTTTCCCAGAGCTATCCTAAATTCTTCTCTAAGTTTGACGTAAGAATGAGTTATCATCAGTTAAATGCTTTTCTCCAAGATCTTTCAAATTCTTTTCATAGTTGGCTCAACCGCTTCGCTTTTGATTCTTCCGGTGTGCCTCAATAATTCTTGGTGGTGTTTCTCGTTGTCATTCTCATCATTGAAGACCGAAGAAGAGTTTCTCTTTAATCTTGCTCTATTCTCTTCAAGATTCATGGTGCTAGCTTGTTGTCATCCTCTCATAATTGTTTTCGATGGTGAGAATCTTTTTCACCCATCAGGAGATATTCAAGAGTCTTATCAGTTTGTCATCCGGAGTCCATCAATTCAGATTTATTCAGTCTCAGTTTGCAGTTATCATTCTCCGATCTTACCGGTGCCTTGTTCAAGTGATCTTTAATCGGCTCGTGCTCTCTTCGTTCTCATGTATCTAAATACCCTAAAGTATCTTCATTCATTTTGCAATTCTTCCCGGTGATTTGTGCATTTGCTACGTTCAATTTCAATTCTTACGGTGGTTCGTTCAAGAGTTCTCTTTCTTTGTTATCATATCAATTCATTCGTTCTTTCCAAATCCTACCGGTGGTTCGTTGAAGACCTTCTCAAGTTTACGCCATATCTCTCTTAATCCTTTCTACAAGAATAAGTGGTATGCCAAATCCGTTGCTTGTCATCAATTTAAATTGGTGAACGATACGCTTCTTATTCTGGTTTCATCCAAGTGATTAATCCTTTCCTTCAGAGTTTGTCCAGGAGGAATAAATTCTTGGCCGCTTGTTGTTCATCTTTCTTCCGGAGTTCTAAGTTTTCCGCATTATCTCATCGCGAAGCTCCATCTAAATCATCGCAAGGCTTCACCTTGGGTTTCAACTTCTCTTTCTTTTTATCATCCTTTTATTACCAGAGTTCTTCATGGAGGCTCTACATGATGGTTCATCAAGGATTTATATGTCTTCTTGAAGTGTTCATCGAGATTCTTTTCTAAGAAACTCAAGCATTCTTCATCTTGCTATCCGGAGTGCAATTTCTTTCTACCGTATCTTTGGAGGTGGTATTATGTCCTTCTTGATAATTCCCCTTCGTTGCTTCGTGATTCACAAGTTTTCAAGAGTGACATATTTAAATCCATCTTTTTCTCTTTGTTCAAGAGATCTTTTCAACCGTCAATCTCTTCATTGGAGTTATCTTGGTATAGATTTCACCTAAAGCCTTCCCTAAGGAATGTTGCTATTTGGTGCTTATTAATGACCCAAGTTATCTCTTTTCCATCTTGATGGAACAAGTTTTCATCTCTTCGTTAATCTCAAGCAAGTAATTGTTCCGTTAGTGGCCGGTTGTCACCTCATAATGTTGAGATGTTTCCATAAGCCCATATCAAGATTATTCTTTTCGTTGTTGGTTTTCAACAACTCCATTCTAGCATTTGTTGTATCTGTGATCTCTCAACATCTTGTTTCCCTTCGTTCCGGAGTCATTGTGATGTTGCTCTTTTCAACCCATCATCTCGTTTGTCAAAGATCATGTTCTTTTCGTGCTTATCCATTTAACCAGAGTGTCGTGTCCTCTGCTCAAGTTCTTTTCATCTTATCTAGTCTTGTATCACTTTTCAACCGGAGTGCTGTTCGAATTTGGTCTTCCTTGATCCCCTTCCTTAACCGGCGCGTTTTCAATATATATCTTCCCTTCAACCTCAAGGTTTCGCAATGCTCTATGTCCCTAGTTTCTAATGGACTGTTTTCGACTTTGTTCTCCTTCGTTCTATTCTTTTCTCGAATTAGTTCAACCTCGCAAGGTTCTTTGGTTTCACTCGTTCGTCAAAGGAGCAACTTAGTTTTACCTCTCCTCTCTTTCTCTTCCGTTGTCCCTCCGGTGCCATTCTAGATCTCGGGACGAGATCCTCTCGTAGTGGTGGAGTGTTGTAACGCCCCGAGACCGACGCTCCAGAAGACTTCTAGCTATTCCGAGTTTTGCCATGTGTTTCTTTTGTGCTTGCTCTTTTATTTTTGCATTGCATCATGCCATCATGTCATTTATTTTTTTTAAAAACCTCAACTAAATAAATTGTATGGATTTTTCGATCCATTTAAATCGAGGGGCTCACATGGTGACTTCTCTTTATAACATATCCTCCAATATTAGGGAGCTATAATAAAATATTCCATTTTTGGAATCACCAAAACACACTTACAAAATAATTTCGTTCCTTTTCTGCTTCAAGTTTGGTCTCCAACCTTGCCAATATTTATTTCATCATTTTCCGGAGCTCCACCAAAAATCCAAACATTTTTGGACCTTCCCAAACCTCACTTCCTATTTAAATCATTTGAATTTAAATCAAATGAGTTTGAATTCAATCTTTCAATCATGCCTCTTTCTATTTTTCTTGGTACGAGCATATTTTTGCGAGTCCGAAAAAAATATCCCCTTGCGCTTTTTCTTCCCCTAACCTCTCTTTCTTTCTTTCTTTTCTCTGTTCTGTTTTTTATTTTTCATTAGAGTGAGGGAGAGACCCAGCCAGGCCTCTGGCCATTCTCCTCCCCACCAGGCCGGCCCAGTCTCCCTAGGCCCAAGGCCCAGCCGCCCCCACCAATCCCTCCTAACCCTAGCTAACCCTGCCCGATCCCCATCTCTTCCCCTCGTCCATACCCCGCCGCCAGGAGATCGTTCCCCCGCATCTCTCGCTCGATCTCCCTCCTCTCGATCTCACCCTCTCCCTCCCGCAGCGCCTCCATCTCCCTCCTCTGCGCCCCATCTCTCCTCTCTCGATCCCCCACTCTCCCTCGTCTCCTCCCTCGCGCCGTCACCATACACCGCATCGAGCCAGGGAGAGGAGCTCACTGCGCCCGATCCCCTCGTTTCCCTCTCCTCGATCCTGAGCCCGAGCGCGCAGCCCTCGACCTTCCCCTCGCTCCCGCGCTCCGCCCTCGCCGGAGAAGATAACCAGGACGGAGCCCCATCGGCCTCCTCTGCGCCCACCTCTCCATCTCCCCCTCGCCCGCGACCCGAGCTATGCGCTCATGGCTGCGGCCATGGCCGCCTACCTCCGCTGCTGTCGCGCCCTTCGGTCCCTGTGCCTCGCGACCGCGCCAAGTCCGCCCCGTCTCCTCGCGCCGGCCCTGCCGCCAAGCCCTGCCGCCGGAGCTCGCCTTCGTCCTGACTCCGGCAGGATCAGGGCCCTGCTTGTCGCGCCTCCCGGAGGGCCACCCTGCGCGCGACCCCGTCTCCTTGGCTGCCCAGCGCCGCTGCCTCGCCAGCTCCTCCGCTAGATCTCGCCTCTGTCAAAGACGGCAGCAGCAACAGCTGCACCTTCCCTGTTGTGGCCATCCTCTACTCGTCTTGTCGCACGAAGACCCTTGTACCCGGATTGCCAAGACCCTTCCATGGATGCGTTAAGTACCCCTGCCTCCACAACCACCAAACCAGGAACGCCAAGTTCATCTACGAGAAACGTGTACGACTACATCCGAGGTGGATTTCGTCAAGTACCCCTTCGGATGCGCCAAGTTCGACTACATGGTCCGCCAAGTACCTCTACCGACGACCCCGGACATCTGCGGCCGTGTACCACTACCGTCGCCGAAAACCGTCAAGTGTACCTCTACCTCGTCTTCAGAATCACTAAGAACGTCAAGTACCCCTTCGAGATGACGAGATCGGCAAGTTCGAATGACCCCAAATACCTCTTCGAAACGACCGAGTACTATTACCATCGGACGCGTGAACGACTACTTCCTCTACTTCCGACGACGACCGCTCCGTGAACGACTACTTCCACTACGAACGCGTTCCGCCCCGAATGCACGCTTCAAGGTATAACCCCGAGACGACGACCGCGATGAGATGCTTTGTTGTATGAGATGCCCGTGTTTGCACCATGTCCGAATTGTTCCTTGCACGTTCGCCGTAAGCCATGCCACCATTATGTGGGACACCCGGAATTCGGGATCACCCCACCATCCATGCACGCATCCGCACGCCTCCTTTTGCACCGGTATCTCCGTGAGCTACCGGAACCGATATGTTGCCGTGGCACCATTTTTGTTTCGCCGCCGTGGCACCCTTTTTTGTTCCGCCATGGTGACCAAATGCTTCATAATAATGCTCTTGTCAAGTTTTAATAAAAATTGCACAAACTTGTTCATGTCATCTGCATCATGATAACAACTATTAAAATATTTAAATTGTTATTGCATTAAATTACTAAGGCATATGGGGATTTACCAGATTTGTTGTTTGTTATATCCGGCCCCATTTAAATTGTTTAAATGGTATAGTTTTGTTATGTTTCACCTCTTGCCATGTTAACCAACATTTAATATTGTTGAGTTCATAAACGAGATCAAACTAAATAATTGATGTGGTGTTTCGTCAATATGCAACTCGTTGCATATTGAGCTCCACTTAACTTGTAGTATTGTTTGTTGCACTTTGCCATGCCATGCCTCATTAAACTGGACATGTATCATACTTGTTTGTGCATCATGACTTGTTTATGCTTGTGTGTTTACTATGTTGTTTGTTTCTTTCCGGGTTGCTTCTCTCGTTAACTTCGGTTTCGTTCCGGAGTTGTGAGGATTTGTTCGTCTACGACCGTTTGTCTTCTTCTTGGATTCGTTCTTCTTCCTTGCGGGATCTCAGGCAAGATGATCATACCCTCGAAATCACTACTATCTTTGCTATGCTAGTTTGCTCGCTCTTTTGCTTTGCCACTGCTACGATGCCTACCTTTTGCTTGTCAGCCTCCCAATTGCCATGTTGAACCTCTAACCCACCATTGTCCTAGCAAACCGTTGATTGACTATGTTACCGCTTTGCTCAGCCCTTCTTATAGCGTTGTTAGTTGCAGGTGAAGATTGGAGCCGTTCCTTGTTGGAACATTTATATACTTGTTGGGATATCACAATATATCTATTTAATTAATGCATCTATATACTTGGTAAAGGGTGGAAGGCTCGGCCTTATGCCTGGTGTTTTGTTCCACTCTTGCCGCCCTAGTTTCCGTCATATCGGTGTTATGTTCCCGGATTTTGCGTCCCTTACGCGGTTGGGCTATTATGGGAACCCCTTGACAGTTCACCTTAAGTAAAGCTTCTCCAGCAATGCCCAACATTAGTTTTACCATATGCCACCTAGCCTTTTTTTCCCTTGGGGGTCGCGCGCCCAAGGGTCATCATTATTTTACCCCCCCCCGGGCCAGTGCTCCTCTGAGTGTTGGTCCAACCTGTCAGCTGCCGGTGGCCACCAGGGGCAACTCTGGGTTGGCCTACCCGCACCTAGGACAATCTGAGTGTGCCCTTAGAAAGAGATATGTGCAGCTCCTATCGGGATTTGTCGGCACATTCGGGCGGTGTTGCTGGTTTAGTTTTACCCTGTCGAAATGTCTTTTTGTACCGGGATACCGAGTCTGATCGGAACGTCTCGGGTGGAGGTCTATTCCTTCGTTGACCATGAGAGCTTGTCATGGGCTAAGTTGGGACACCCCTGCAGGGATTTGAACTTTCGAAAGCCGTGCCCGCGGTTATGGGCAGATGGGAATTTGTTAACGTCCGGTTGTAGAAAACCCGAAGTTGACCTTAATTAAAATACATCGACCGTGTGTGTAACCATGATGGTCTCTTTCCGGCGGAGTCCGGGAAGTGAACACGGTGTTGGAGTTATGCTTGACGTAGGTAGTCCAGGATCACTTCTTGATCATACCTTTATCGACTATGCTTTGCCTTCTCTTCTCGCTCTCATTTGCGTATGTTAGCCACCATATATGCTAGTCGCTTGCTGCAGCTCCACCTCATTACTCCATCCTTCCTATAAGCTTAAATAGTCTTGATCTCGCGGGTGCGAGATTGCTGAGTCCCCGTGGCTCACAGATACTTCCAAACCAGTTTGCAGGTGCCGATGAGTTTGTGCAGTTGACGCAACCAAGCTCAGGAGGAGCTCGATGAAGATCTTGTCCTTTATGTGGTTTCGTGTTAGTTGATCAGTAGTGGAGCCCAGTTGGGGTCGATCGGGGGCCTTTTTGTCGCATTTGGGGTTCTTCTTTTATTTTGGCTCCGTAGACGGGCCTTGATTGTATCTGATTGATGTAATGCTTTATTCATGTAATTGGGTGAAGTGGCGATTGTAAGCCAACTATGTATCTTTTCCCCTTATTATATTACATGGGTTGTGTGAAGATTACCTCACTTGCGACATTGCTTTCAATGCGGTTATGCCTCTAAGTCGTGCTTCGACACGTGGGAGATATAGCCGCATCG
>NC_057806.1:93484783-93504246 GCF_018294505.1 Triticum aestivum | reverse complement strand
AATTTTAGTTCTTGGCAGATTTTAGCTAATTTAGGACAAGTCAAGCAATCATCACATAATTCAAGCAAGCATGCAAAGAGTATATAGGCAGCAGAAAGCAAATCATGCAACTTGCAAGAATGTAAAGGGAAGGGTTTGGAGAATTCAAACGCTATTGGAGACACGGATGTTTTTCCTGTGGTTCGGATAGGTGGTGCTATCCTACATCCACGTTGATGGAGACTTCAACCCACGAAGGGTAACAGTTGCACGAGTCCACACAGGGCTCCACCCAAGGGTAACGGTTGCGCGAGTCCACACAGGGCTCCACCCACGAAGGGTCCGTGAAGAAGCAACCACCCACAAAGGGTCCACGAAGAAGCAACCTTGTCTATCCCACCATGGCCATCACCCACACAGGACTTGCCTCACTAGCGGTAGATCTTCACGAAGTAGGCGATCTCCTTGCCCTTACAAACTCCTTGGTTCAACTCCACAATCTTGTCGGAGGCTCCCAAGTGACACCTAGCCAATCTAGGAGACACCACTCTCCAAGAAGTAACAAATGGTGTGTAGGTAATGAACTCCTTGCTCTTGTGCTTCAAATGATAGTCTCCCCAACACTCAACTCTCTCTCATAGGATTTGGATTTGGTGGAAAGAGGGTTTGAGTGGAAAGCAACTTGGGAAGGCTAGAGATCAAGATTCATATGGTAGGAATGGAATGTCTTGGTCTCAACACATGAGTAGGTGGTTCTTTCTCAGAACATATGAGTTGGAATGGTGTGTGTGTTCTGATGGCTCTCTCATCGAATGAGAAGAAGGTGGAGGGGTATATATAGCCTCCACACAAAATCCAACCGTTACACAGTTTTCCAATCTCGGTGGGACCGAATCAATAAGCTCGGTCGGACCGAAAATGTAAACCTAGTGACCGTTAGTGATTTTTGGTGGGACTGATATGCAACTCAGTAGGACCGATACAGTTAGGGTTTGGGCATAACGTAATCTCGGTGAGACCGATTACACAAACTCGGTGAGACCGAATTTGGTAATTAGCTAACCAGAGAGTTGGTCAGGCAAACTCGGTGGGACCGATTTGCTCTTTCGGTGAGACCGAGTGGAACTCGGTGAGACCGAAAAGTTACAAAGGGGAAACACTGAGTTTACATTGCAATCTCGGTGGGACCGATTCCCTCTTTCGGTGGTACCGAAAAGTTACGAAAGGGAAACAGAGAGTTTGCAACCCCATCTCGGTGAGACCGAGATCCCTATCGGTAGGACCGAATTGCTAGGGTTTGGCAGTGGCTAATGACAAGTGAAACTCGGTGGCGCCGGATAGGAAGAATTGGTAGGACCGAGTTTGGATTAGGGTTTATGTCATATGTGGATATGGGAAAGTAGTTGAGGGTTTTGGAGCATATCACTAAGCACATGAAGCAAGAGGCTCATTAAGCAACACCTCATCCCTCCTTAATAGTATTGGCTTTTCCTAAAGACTCAATGTGATCTTGGATCACTAAAATATGAAATGAAGAGTCTTGAGCTTTTGAGCTTGAGCCAATCCTTTGTCCTTAGCATTTTGAGGGTTCCACTTTCACATCCATGCCATGCCAATCATTGAGCTTTCCTGAAATAATCATCTTGGAATAGTATTAGCTCAATGAGCTATATGTTGTTATGAATTACCAAAACCACCTAGGGATAGTTGCACTTTCAATCTCCCCCTTTTTGGTAATTGATGACAACATATAGATCAAAGCTTCGACAAAAGATAATGAGCATGAAATATATCGTCGCTTTGAGAAGTATGTGATAAGTAAGAGCTCCCCCTAAATTTGTGCATATTTAAAATTTTGCTTTGGACTCCAAATGCACAAAGAGTTAGAGTCATGGGTTACTCTTCCATGTCACATACATCTTGGTGGAGCGCTCAAAATGATAAGAATGAAATACATGCACTCATCACCAAGAATAATGAATGATCACAAGATAGATAAGATAATAGCATTAAGCAAGCATTAAGTGTAGCTTATGATCAAACACATGATCATCAATGTCTCACAATAATAACATAGTATCTCTAACACTCAAAAGCAAACAAGTTCAAAAAACCACCAAACAAAGCAAGAGAGAAAAGCAACACTCTCTCTCTCTCTCTCGAAGCCTATGATCTATACATCTTCTCCCCCTTTGGCAACAAGTTACCAAAAAGTTCCTAGAAGATGCATAGTGCTAAATCGACGCTCAGGCTTGATCTTCAGGTGGTGATGGAGTCCGGATCACTCCAAGGACGAAGGCTTTCGTAGATGCTGAAGTAGTCGCTGGAGTTGGAGCTGAAGTAGATGCTGGAGCTGGTGGAACTGAGGCTGTAGCTGGTGCTGAGGTGGTGGCTCTTGTGTCAGCAACTGGCACGGCAGATGACCTCGGGCCTCGTGGCACTCTGGCAAAGGTATGAGTGGTAGTCCTGCCTCTCCTCTCCTGCATGTCCTCCTGAAGCTGCTCCACTGCAGACTGAACTTCCGTTACCTTGACATCCAAGTCATAGAACTTCTGTTCCATGATCCTCTCTAGGCTCTGCTGATTCTTAGTGAGGGTGGCCAGACTTTGCTCAATTCTCAGCGTGGATGCAATCAAGTAACCAAGCTGCTCTTGTTTGGTCTTCAAGAAGTATTCAGATGCCTCCTCTTGGGTAGGCATCTTGGCAGCTTTCTCCTTCCTCGCCTTCTCCTTCTTTGCAAATGCTTGGGCAGATGATGGCTCGTTCTCAGTCATGACAAATTCATTGTCCTCGAAATCTAGACGGATGGGCAGGTGTTCCTTGTCCAACAGATATATGCCCGTGCCCATCTTGGAGTTGATGAGCTCCTGAATTTGAGGGGCATATCCGCAGCTCCTCTTCTGATCTGCTGCAGTCCTCTTAATTGTTTCCACTATGAGGCTCATCACCTTGAACTTCTGAGGCACATCAAACACATGTAGCAAGTTGATAGCATGACCTCTGATCATCTTGTGATCTCCAGACTTGGGCAATAAGGTGTGCCTTAGTATCCAATTGATCGTCGGGAGCCCTGACAGAAGGTAATGCACAGAGCCAAACTTGAAGGTGTCAAGAGCTTCATTGGGAATTTCCTTGTACATATTGGACATGGAGTTATGGTCCATCTTCTTCTTGGCATAGATATCCAAGTCATCATCTTGCTCCTCTGGGGCATTAATGATCTGTGCCCACTCAGCCACTGTAGATTGGTACCTTGTACCCTCAGACATCCATGTGATCCTCCCATATGGATAAAAGTTTGCCGTGGAGTAGAATTGCATGATCAGTTCCTCATTCCACTTTGTGAGCTTCTGCCCAACAAAGTCAGCTACTCCACAAGCATTAAAGCTGTCAAATACTCCTGGGTAGTGCTCCTCCTTCTCCCTCATGTAGGTCCAGTCAACCCATCTCATGTCACAGACAATTGGCTTCTTATCTAGCAAAACAGTCTCATAGAAATCCTGCTGCTCCTTGGTGTGAAACCTGTAATCCACGGCAGTCCTTCTTCTTGAAGCATACGGGTCTGCTTCTCTCCATTTCCTTAGCCCTGAATCTCTCCTAAGCTTCATGTCCTCAGCCACAGGATGAGCATCGTTGTGGTCTGGGATCTTGGGCTTTAGCTTCCTTAGGACATTTTCTTCTTCTTCTTCAGCAACAGTCTCAGGCACTGGGGCCTTGTTCTTTTCAGCTGCAGGAATGCTCCTTGTATTCCTCTTTGGTTTTGGCTTGGAGGCAGCTTTGGGCTTAGATGCAGTAGCCCCTGACCTTATGGCATCACCCATCAGCTTGGGTGCCTTGGGCGCTGGTGCAGCTGCCTCTTCTTCCTCTTCCTCTTCCATGATGGAAGCTTTGCCAAGCACTCTAGCCACAGTCTTCTTCACTCTTTCCTTTCTTTTCTTGCCTTCTGCAGCAACTGGCTCTTGAGGAGTGGGCTTCTCAGTTGACATTCTGACCTTTGACATTGGTTGCCTGCCTGCTGGCCTTTTGATTTTCAGGCCTGGCTTAGTGCCTTGAGCTGGCTCAATTCTCTTGGAAGTGGCCTCTTCCTCTGCCACATAGTCCTCATCTTCAGAGTCTGAAGTTTTCTTCTTCCTTTGTCTCGTGGCAGCCTTTGGCAAGTTGCTAGGAGTGCTCCTGCTGCCTTCATCAGAAGAACTTGAGGTACTAGTGCCCTCACTCATCACCACTTGCTGCTCTGACATATTTTGGCTATCACTTTGATCAGACATGCTGCAAACTGACTGTTGACCCTGTGAATAGATTATAGAAGAGATAGAGTGGATGAGCATCACAAAATGCAGAGATTTTTGCAAAACAATGATCCAAAAACTTAGTTTTAGTTTCCCACTGAAATCATCTCGGATCTACCGATTTTCAAACTCGGTGATACCGAAGCAGTTTTGGAACCTAAACTAGTGAACTCGGTAGGACCGAGTCACAGTTCGGTGGCACCGAGACTGCTAGGGTTTCACTGAGTTCAAAAATCGGTCACACCGATAAGTAATTCTCGGTCAGACCGAGTCTCACTTGTGCAATGGCATAAGCCAAATCGGTGGGACCGAGTTTTTAAACTCGGTGGGTCCGAGATGGTTTCGGCGGAAACCTAAACCTAGAATTTTCGAATCAAACCTAATCTACGGGCATTTTGACTGGATAGAAGTTTCTCAAACTTGGCAAGAATCAATATGATCACAATGTGCTAGGAATCAGATTGAGGAATAGCACAAAGATCAAGTCCATACCCTAGTTCGGCGGGGACTTGCTACGGCAGCAACGGCGGGGCAGAATTCCCGTTGACGGCGACGGAGACCAGCCACTGGAGGCTGCTGGCGGTGAGAAGACGATCCGGAGACCTCGAGGGCAGAGCAGGCTATCGCGCGGGCGAAGGGGTTCGGAGAAATTTCCAAATTTTTTCTCGTGACTATATATAGCCCGACCCTGTCGGTGTGACCGAGTGGAACAACTCGGTGGCACCGAGATTCATAACTGCGTGCAGTTACTGAAACTCGGTGTGACCAAAAAGTTCAAATCGGTTGCACCGAGATCGAAAACCTAGATCAACTTAATGATCTCGGTAGGACCGAAAGTGGAGTGTCGGTCAGACCGAGAATCATAAAGAGGTTTTGGAAGTTTAAGTCTATGACAAATCGGGGACTCCGAGCGCTCCTCACACAGAGTGGTTCTAATCTGACTTGATCAAATTTTGTGATGTAGCATGAATAGAGTTTGAGATGAGAAGAGCATAGATAGCTAGAGGAGGTTCTTAGGCATTCTTGTCCATCCACTTGGCAAAAGAAGATAAAACCAAACAATCAAAACAACAAGTGGATGTCCTCGAATGGGTAAAGTATGCAACCAGCATGCTCACACAATAAGATGGCAAATGAAATATGTGACAAGACATGCACAACCAATTCTAGCATCTATCAAGCAATTTGCGATGACTAGGTCATCTATATATGAGTATATTGACTTAGGAGTCAAGTGAGAACACTTGATCATAGGTCATACTCATCGTTTAAGCCCAAGTGGGGTTACCACTTTTACATAAAGCATTGTTGTGTTCACATCTTTAGAGTTGCTTTAGCTCAAGTCTTAGAGTAAAGCTCCCCCTAGATGTGATATCCCCCCTAAGAGGGATGAACTAACCTTGGGTTTTGTCGATGATGACTTCATGTAGATGTTGAAGATGTGGATGCTCCATGTTGATGTAGATCTCTTGGAGCTATCCATTTGAGTGAATTGCACTTTCAATACCTACATGGGTTAGTCCCACAAGGAACAAGCAAGGATATCCATAGACATAGAGTGATGCACACAAAAGATGACGTCCATGAAAACTTTTAGGTTACCTTGTCCCTTGTCTTACCAACAAGAGGGTTTGTGACTCCTTGAACTAGTGCAAGATGTGAAGTTGATTGCACTTGTTATTGCCAAAATGATAAGAGTGAAGTATGTTGGCGGAGTCACCCTCAAGAACTCTCTAGTTCTTCTTCTTTTGGATCCACATCATCTTGATGGGAATCCTTGGAGTTGTAGTCGTACTTGATGAAGTGGAACTTGAAGTAGTCTTGGGAATCCACTTGACTAAGGTCTTAGGAGCTTCTTCAAATGCATCAATTTCCTCTTGAAGCTTGTCCTTGCCTTTTTGCTCGTGGTCTTGTGGTGGAAGATCATCTTGAGCTTGTATCCCCTTGAAAGAAGCATACTTCTCTTGTTGAGGGACAAACTTTGTCTTGGGGTATTGATCTTCTTCCCACTCAACTCCATTGGCATTGAACTTTTGTTCAAAACCAACACCTTGATTCTTCCGGTGCATTCCTTGCTTACGCACAATTTCCTCGAATTGCTTACTCCCGGCAAGGCTTTTGTACACTCCTTTCTCTATAATTCCCTTCAATAAGCTATTTTCTTGCTTAAGTGTAACTTGGCTAAGAGAATCATTAGTGGAATCAAGAGAACTACTAGAAGCAACAATATTGGATTTAACATGATCATTGTTACTGCTAGAGGAAGAATCTTTCTTGTTACTAGACTTGACTTGAGGCATGTAAGTAGATAAGAGTAAACGCTTGGCAATGTAAGAAGAACTTTTCTTGCGGAGATCATCATTGATTGCTTTTAAGAACTCATGCTCTTGCTCAAGATTGAGCTTTTCAAAGCGTAATTTCTCATGAGCTCTTAAAAGTTCTCGATGATCTTCGAAGATAGTGTCATGAGCTAACTTAAGAGTTTTTAGTTCTTTAGTTAGAGCCTCAATCTTCTCCTTATCATTGTCATTCGTTTTATCTTGATTAGCATGATTAATTTGTCTTTCATCATAGTATTCATCACTAGAGTTGTCAACAAGCAAATCGTCACCTAACGAGTCATCTTCATCACTATTGAAATCAACATACTCGGGGTGTGTTACCTTAGGACCTTTGGCCATGAAGCATCTTCCAATTCCCTCATTTGGTGAGTCAAATATGTCGTAGGAGTTGGTTGACATAAGTGCTAGACCGGCAACACCTTCATCTTGAGTATCTTCGGAGCCGGAGTAATAACTTCTCTTGGAGTGGCTGTCGGAGTCGGAGCCGGATACCCATTCACCAACATGAGCTTGATGTCTTCGTCTTGTGTAGCTCCTTGATGATTTTTCCTTCCTTTCCGAATCCTTGCTTCTCCATGAGTATCTTCGTTCATAACGATCATCTCTACTCCTTCTCTCTCTTGGTGGTGATTCTTTGCTTCTTCTTTTTGGAGAATCTTCTCTTCTTTTGTAGGGAGCTGTACACTCATTGGAATAGTGTCCGGGTCTTCCACAATTGTGGCAGTTTCGCTCTTGACTAGAAGATCTTTTGTCATTGTAGGACCTTGACTTGGAGCTTCTATCTTTGCTTCTACTCTTGTAGAACTTGTTGAAGTTCTTCACCATTAATCTCAATTCTTCATTGAAGTCTTGTTTCTCACTTCATGATGTAGGGGCTTCACATGAGGCTTTATAGGCACCACTTGATTTGTTGTGAAGTTCCTCTTTATCCTTAAGTGACATCTCATGAGCAACAATTCTTCCAATCACCTCCGTTGGCTTGAGATCTTTGTAATTTGGCATCATTTGGATCAATGTGCACATGGTATCATATTTTCCATCCAAGGCTCTTAGAATCTTCTTGATGATGAATTTGTCGGTCATCTCTTCACTTCCTAAGCCGGCAATCTCATTTGTGATGAGAGCAAGCCTAGAGTACATTTCGGCGACACCTTCACCATCCTTCATCTTGAACTTATCAAGTTGGCTTTGAAGCACATCCAACTTGGATTCCTTGACAGAGTCGGTACCTTCGTGCATATCAATCAAAGTGTCCCAAATTTCCTTTGCATTCTCAAGGAGGCTGATTTTGTTGAATTCTTCGGGGCACAATCCGTTGAAGAGAATATCACAAGCTTGAGCATTGTATTGCAACATCTTCAACTCATCCGCGGTAGCTTCACGGTTCGGTTCTCTCCCATCAAAGAAGTCACCTTGCAAACCAACACACACAATAGCCCAAACGGCGGGGTTATGTCCAAGAATAGGCATTTTCATTTTATGCTTCCAACTAGCAAAATTAGTACCATCAAAGTAAGGACCTCTACGGTGATAATTTCCCTCGCTAGACGCCATACTCTCCTAGGTTGTGAAACCAAGGCTATGACCACATAAAGCTATGGAGATCAAGCAAATGGAGACCAAAGCTCTGATACCACTTGTAGGATCGAAAGTATGTCTAGAGGGGGGGGGTGATTAGACTACTTGACCAAATAAAAACTTAACCTTTTCCCAATTTTAGTTCTTGGCAGATTTTAGCTAATTTAGGACAAGTCAAGCAATCATCACATAATTCAAGCAAGCATGCAAAGAGTATATAGGCAGCGGAAAGCAAATCATGCAACTTGCAAGAATGTAAAGGGAAGGGTTTGGAGAATTCAAACGCTATTGGAGACATGGATGTTTTTCCCGTGGTTCGGATAGGTGGTGCTATCCTACATCCACGTTGATGGAGACTTCAACCCACGAAGGGTAACGGTTGCACGAGTCCACACAGGGCTCCACCCAAGGGTAATGGTTGCGCGAGTCCACACAGGGCTCCACCCATGAAGGGTCCATGAAGAAGCAACCACCCACAAAGGGTCCACGAAGAAGCAACCTTGTCTATCCCACCATGGCCATTGCCCACACAGGACTTGCCTCACTAGCGGTAGATCTTCACGAAGTAGGCGATCTCCTTACCCTTACAAACTCCTTGGTTCAACTCCACAATCTTGTCGGAGGCTCCCAAGTGACACCTAGCCAATCTAGGAGACACCACTCTCCAAGAAGTAACAAATGGTGTGTAGGTAATGAACTCCTTGCTCTTGTGCTTCAAATGATAGTCTCCCCAACACTCAACTCTCTCTCATAGGATTTGGATTTGGTGGAAAGAGGGTTTGAGTGGAAAGCAACTTGGGAAGGCTAGAGATCAAGATTCATATGGTAGGAATGGAATGTCTTGGTCTCAACACATGAGTAGGTGGTTCTTTCTCAGAACATATGAGTTGGAATGGTGTGTGTGTTCTGATGGCTCTCTCATCGAATGAGAAGAAGGTGGAGGGGTATATATAGCCTCCACACAAAATCCAACCGTTACACAGTTTTCCAATATCGGTGGGACCGAATCAATAAGCTTGGTCGGACCGAAAATGTAAACCTAGTGACCGTTAGTGATTTTCGGTGGGACTGATATGCAACTCGGTAGGACCGATACGGTTAGGGTTTGGGCATAACGTAATCTCGGTGAGACCGATTACACAAACTCGGTGAGACCGAATTTGGTAATTAGCTAACCAGAGAGTTGGTCAGTCAAACTCGGTGGGACCGATTTGCTCTTTCGGTGAGACCGAGTGGAACTCGGTGAGACCGAAAAGTTACAAAGGGGAAACACTGAGTTTACATTGCAATCTCGGTGGGACCGATTCCCTCTTTCGGTGGTACCGAAAAGTTACGAAAGGGAAACAGAGAGTTTGCAACCCCATCTCGGTGAGACCGAGATCCCTATCGGTAGGACCGAATTGCTAGGGTTTGGCAGTGGCTAATGAGAAGTGAAACTCGGTGGCGCCGGATAGGAAGAATCGGTAGGACCGAGTTTGGATTAGGGTTTATGTCATATGTGGATATGGGAAAGTAGTTGAGGGTTTTGGAGCATATCACTAAGCACATGAAGCAAGAGGCTCATTAAGCAACACCTCATCCCTCCTTAATAGTATTGGCTTTTCCTAAAGACTCAATGTGATCTTGGATCACTAAAATATGAAATGAAGAGTCTTGAGCTTTTGAGCTTGAGCCAATCCTTTGTCCTTAGCATTTTGAGGGTTCCACTTTCACATCCATGCCATGCCAATCATTGAGCTTTCCTGAAATAATCATCTTGGAATAGTATTAGCTCAATGAGCTATATGTTGTTATGAATTACCAAAACCACCTAGGGATAGTTGCACTTTCAAGGATCGACAGGCATTGGCGTGGACTAACTTTTCTGCAGGTCGACCTTCATCATGGACACCGCGTGCATCCTCTACTTCCACACATTCTAGTGCACCGATACCTCCATCAACTGTTACCTCCAACCGTGATACAAGGAAGCAGGCACAACCACAATTATCTGCCAAGAGCACACCTATCGGGCCTGCTCAGAGTTCTTCTTCTTCCATGGCATCAACGGGGCACACAAGTGATATTATCTGTCGTCGTTGTAAGGGAAGAGAACATTTGGCAAGAGAATGCAAATCTCAGCTTGTGATGATTGCTACTGAGGATGGTGGGTATGAGTCTGCTAGTGACTATGATGAGGAGACTTTGTCTCTTATTACACGTGAAGAACATGGTGAAGATGATTCTGATCATGAGACGCAATACATGGCTCCTGAAGATGCCGACAGGTATGAATGTTTAGTTCCTTAACGTGTTTTGAGTGTGCAGGTCACACAAGCTGAGCAAAATCAGAGGCATAATTTGTTCCATACAAAGGGAGTTGGGAAGGAACGTTCTGTTCGTGTTATCATAGATGGAGGGAGCTGCAACAACTTGGCTAGCACGGAGATGGTGGAGAAGCTATCCCTCACCACAAGACCACATCCACATCCTTACTATATCCAATGGTTCAACAACAGCGGCAAGGTTAAGGTAACACATACTATTCGTGCGCATTTTAGTATCTTCACATATGCTGATTATGTTGACTGTGATGTGGTACCCATGCAAGCATGTTCCTTATTACTTGGTAGACCATGGCAATTTGATAAAAAATTCTGTACACCATGGTAGAAATAATCAGTATACTCTTGTTCATAAGGATAGCAATATTACTTTGCTTCCTATGACTCCTGATTCCATTTTGAAAGATGATATTAATAGAGCTAATAAAGCAAAACAGGAGGAAAATAAGAATGAAAATCAGATTGTGGCAAAAGAATTTGAGAAACAAATGAAACCTAATAATAAACCATCTAGTGTTGCTTCTGAAATTAAATTGAAAAGTGTATTTTTACTTGCCACAAAATCTGATATTGATGAGCTAGATTTCAGTAAATCTGTTTGCTATGCTTTTGTGTGCAAAAAGGCATTATTTTCATTCGAGGACGTGCCTTCCTCTTTGCCCCCTGCTATCACTCACATTTTGGAGGAGTTTGCTAACGTCTTTCCAGAAGACGTGCCACCGGGATTACCACCTATTCAATGGATTGATCATCAATTTGACTTAATTCCCGGTGCTTCGCTACCCAACCGTGCACCATACCGTACCAATCTAGAGGAGATGAAGCAGATTATGCATCAAGTACAGGAGCTGCTCGACAAAGGTTATATATGCGAATCTCTTAGTCCTTGTGTTGTTCATATTATACTAGTGCCTAAAAAGGATGGTACATCGCGTACGTGTGTTGAGTGTAGAGGCATTAATAATATTACTATTCGTTATCGTCATCCTATTCCTAGGCTAGATGATATGCTTGATGAATTGAGTGGATCTACAATATTCTCCAAAGTTGATTTGCATAGTGGATACCATCAAATTCATATGAAATTGGGAGATGAATGGAAAACAACATTTAAAACTAAGTTTGGATTATATGAGTGGTTAGTCATGCCTTTTGGGTTAACTAATGCACCTAGTACTTTCATGAGACTAATGAATGAAGGTTTACGTGCTTTCATTGGACGATTTGTGGTAGTCTATTTTGATGATATACTGATTTATAGCAAATCTTTGGAAGAACATTTGAACATTTATGTGTTGTTTTTATTGCTCTACGGGATGCATGTTTGCTTGGTAACCTTGGGAAGTGCACCTTTTGCACCGACCGAGTATCTTTTCTTGTCTATGTTGTTACTCCACAGGGAATTGAAGTTGATAAAGCCAAGATTGAAGCTATTGAGAGTTGGCCGCAGCCCAAAAACGGTCACACAAGTGAGGAGTTTTCTTGGCCTCGCTGGATTCTATAGGCGTTTTGTGAGAGATTTCAGCACCATTGCCGCACCTCTCAATGAGCTTACAAAGAAGGATGTGTCTTTTGTTTGGGGTACCTCACAGGAAGAAGCCTTCATGGTATTGAAAGATAAGTTGACACATGCTCCTTTACTCCAACTTCCTGATTTTAATAAGACTTTTGAGCTTGAATGTGATGCTAGTGGAATTGTATTAGGAGGTGTGTTAATACAAGATGGAAAACCTGTTGCATACTTTTCTGAAAAATTGAGTGGGCCTAGTCTAAATTATTCTACTTATGATAAAGAATTATATGCTCTTGTTCAGACTTTAGAGACATGGCAACATTATTTATGGCCCAAATAATTTGTTATACATTCTGATCATGAATCTTTGGAACATATTAAAAGTCAAGCTAAACTGAATCGTAGACATGCTAAATGGGTTGAATTCATTGAGACTTTCCCTTATGTTATTAAACACAAGAAGGATAAAGAAAATGTTACTGTTGATGCATTGTCTCGTCACTATACTATGCTTTCACAACTTGACTTAAAAATACTTGGTTTGGAGACCATCAAAGATCAATATGTGCATGATGCTGATTTTAAAGATGTAATGTAGAATTGTAAAGAAGGAAAAACGTGGAACAAGTTCGTCGTTAATGATGGATTTGTGTTCCGTGCTAACAAGCTATGCATTCTAGCTAGCTCCGTTCGTCTTTTGTTGTTGCAGGAGGCGCATGGAGGAGGACTAATGGGACACTTTGGCATGAAGAAGACGGAGGACGTACTTGCTACACATTTCTTTTGGCCAAAGATGAGACGGGACGTTGAGCGTTTTGTTGCTCGCTGCACTACATGTCAAAAAGCTAAGTCACGACTCAATCCTCATGGTTTATATATGGCTTTGCCTGTACCTAGTGTTCCTTGGGAGTATATATCTATGGACTTTGTTTTAGGTTTACCTCGAACAAAGAAGGGGAGGGATAGCATATTTGTTGTCGTGGATAGGTTCTCGAAAATGGCACACTTTATACCATGTCATAAAAGCGATGATGCTATTAATGTTGTTGATTTGTTCTTTCAGGAAATTATTTGCTTGCATGGTGTGCCAAAATACTATTGTTTTAGATCATGATAATAAATTTCTTAACCACTTTTGGAGATGTTTATGGGCTAAGTTGGGGACTAAACTGCTTTTTAGTACTCCTTGTCACCCCAAACTGATGGACAAACTGAAGTAGTCAATAGAACATTGTCTACTATCCTTAGGGCTGTTTTGAAGAATAATAAGAAAATGTGGGAAGAATGCTTGCCTCATATTGAATTTGCTTATAATCGTTCATTGCATTCTAGTACTAAGATGTGTCCTTTTGAAATTGTGTATGGTTTCCTACCTCGTGCACCTATTGATTTGTTGCCTCTTCCAATTTCGGAGAAGGTTAATTTTGATGCTAAAGAACATGTTCAATTGATTTTAAAAATGCATGAGTTAACTAAGGAAAACATTGAGCATATGAATGCTAAATATAAACTTGCTGGAGATAAGGGTAGAAAACATGTTGTGTTTGCACCTGGAGATCTTGTTTGGTTACATTTGCGTAAGGATAGATTTCCTAATTTGCGCAAATCAAAGCTAATGCCACGTGCTGATGGTCCTTTTAAGGTGTTAGAGAAAATAAATGATATTGCATATAAACTTGAGCTGCCTTCAGATTTTGGGGTTAGTCCCACTTTTAACATTGCAGATTTAAAGTCTTATTTGGGTGAGGAAGGTGAGATTTCGTCGAGGACGACTTCATTTCAAGAAGGGGAGGATGATGAGGACATCAATACCGTTGTTACACCCACAACACCGTTGTTACACCCACAATCCTTGCTGCTATACATACTGGACCAATTACTAGAGCCCGCACACGCCAATTGAATTATCAGGTACTTCCGTTTCTTGTTAACGATTCTAATGTTCATGAGAATATGATGCTGCCTAAATTGGATACATTTGTTTTGCTTCCAAATGAAGGGCCTAGCTTGGACAAGAAAGATGAACCTTGGAGCAAGTTCAAGCATGGAGATGATGGCATGCGGAAGGGGAACAAGAATGGAGTTACAAGTGATGATTCCAGGACTTTGAAACGACCATAATGAGTGCATGAAGCCTTGGACAAAAAATACAAGATGCCACTTCATAAATTTCGTCCAGAGGCTATTCTAGGTGCTGCATCACCTTATTTTTAGGCCAGGCCCATGTAATTTCGAAATACTTGATTATAGGCAGTTTTTAGAGTCCGTATGTGTGGGGAAACAAGAGTTAGAGTTTGTTTCAGACCCCTCCTCCAAGGGCCACGAAATTCCCCCCTCTCTCCTCCATATATACAGCCCTTAGGGCATCGTTTAGACTTTGGGTTTTGTTTAGATTAAAAGTTCGCCATAGCTGCAACTTCGCGTACTTCGTTTGTGTTCAACGACCAGACCAAGACATCACAGAACCCCGCCTTGATCAATAAAGCTTTCATCTTATATTCGCAATATCCAGTTTGTAATCTCAGTTTCTTGCTTGTTATTCGTTTGCTCGTAGGAAACATACCCTTGTGGTCAGGTTGATCGTGCTCCGGCGTGGTCAATAACCCCTCAGAAGTTGGTTTAGCGATTGCTAAGGCGTGACGTCTCGCACGTTCGTAGTCGCATCGTCAAGGTCGACTCCCACACAAAATGATAGCCACCATCTCATCGAAACATCGGGACACCTTTGTCTCTATCAAATCTCCTAAGTCCACATACTAAATTTTAGAAGTTTTAAAAAATGGTTTGGTCTTTGAATCAAACCAAAAAAGATCAAACAAATAAAACAAAACAGAAGAAAAAGGAAAAGGAAAAAAACAAACCTACACTTACACGACACAGCCGAAGCGGCCCAGCCCACTAGGGGCAGGGTCGTCTTCCTCCTCTTGCCAGTAGGACGAAATGTGCGTGGTTTCCGCGCACCGGCACGCGCCCGAGCCACCTCTTACTTGCCGCCAACGCCCTCGACCGGCTAAAGCCGCCACGCAACCCCCCTGTCCATCTCATCTCTCTCTCTCTCTCTCTTGTTGGGGAACGCAGTAATTTCAAAAAAAAATCCTACGCACACGCAAGATCTATCATGGTGATGCATAGCAACGAGAGGAGAAGAGTGTTGTCCATGTACCCTTGTAGACCGTAAGCGGAACCATTATGACAACGTGGTTGATGTAGTCATATGTCTTCAGGATCCGACCGATCCTAGTACCAAAAGTACGGCACCTCCGCGATCTGCACCCGTTCGGCTCGGTGACGTCCCAGAACTCTTGATCCAGCTGAGTGTCGAGGGAGAGCTTCGTCAGCACGACAGCGTGATAACGATGATGATGAAGCTACCGGCGCAGGGCTTCGCCTAAGCACTACGACAATATGACCGAGGTGGATTATGGTGGAGGGGGGCACCGCACACGGCTAAGGGATCAATGATCAACTTGTGTGTATGGGGTGCCCCCCTCCCCCGTATATAAAGGAGTGGAGGAGGGGGAGAGGGCCGGCCTCTTAGGTGCGCCCAAGGGGGGAGTCCTACTCCCGGTGGGAGTAGGATTCCCCCTTCCCTAGTTGGAGTAGGAGAGGGAAGGAAGGGGGAGAGGGAGAGAAGGAAAGGGGGGCCGGCCCCCCTCCCAATTTGGATTGGGCTTGAGGGGGCGCGCCCCCACCTTGGCTGCCTCCTCCTCCTTTCCACTCTGGCCCATTAAGGCCCATTGACTCCCCGGGGGGTTCTGGTAACCCCCCGGTACTCCGGTATATGCCCGAACTCTCTCGAAACCTTTCCGATGTCCAAACTGTTGGGGAACATAGTAATTTAAAAAAATTCCTACACACACACAAGATCATGGTGATGCATAGCAACGAGAGGGAAGAGTGTTGTCTACGTACCCTCATAGACCGTAAGCGGAAGCGTTATGCCAACGCGATTGATGTAGTCGTACATCTTCACGATCGACCGATCCTAGCACCGCAGGTACGTCACCTCCGCGATCTGCACACGTTCAGCTCGGTGACGTCCCACAAACTCATGATCCAGTAGAGCTTCGAGGGAGAGCTTCACCAGCACGACGGCGTGATGACGGTGATGATGATGCTACCGGAACAGGGCTTCGCCTAAGCACTGCTACAATATAACCGAGGTGGATTATGGTGGAGGGGGGCACCACACACGGCTGGAAACAATCAACTTGTGTGTCTCTAGGGTGCCCCCTGCCCCATATATAAGGAGCAAGGGGGAGGCCGACCGTCCTAGAGGCGTGCCAAGGAGAGGGGGAGTCCTCCTCCTAGTAGGAGTAGGACTTCCCTTTTCCTAATCCAACTAGGAAGGGGGAAGGGGAAAGGAAGGAGAGGAGAGTGGGAGGAAAGAGGGGGCATCGCCCCCCTCCTTGTCCAATTCAGATTCCCAAGGGGGGGGGGCAGACAGCCCTAGTCCCTCTCCTCTCTCTCCCACAAGGCCCATGTTGGCCCATTAGTTCCCTCGGGGGTTCCGATAACCCCCCGGCACTCCGATAAATATCCGGTGACCCCCAGAACTCACCCGGTGTCCGAGTATAGTCGTCCAATATATCAATCTTTATGTCTTGACCATTTCGAGACTCCTCGTCATGTCCATGATCACATCCGGGACTCCGAACTATCTTCGATACATCAAAACACATAAACTCATAATACCGATCATCACCGAACGTTAAGTGTGCGGGCGCTACGGGTTCGAGAACTATGTAGACATGACCGAGACATGTCTCCGGCCAATAACCAACAGCGGAACCTGGATGCTCATATTGGCTCCTACATATTCTATGAAGATCTTTATCGGTCAAACCGCATAACAACATATGTTGTTCCCTTTGTCATCGGTATGTTACTTGCCCGAGATTCAATCATCAGTATCTCAATACCTGGTTCAATATCGTTACCGACAAGTCTCTTTACTCGTTCTGTAATGATACATCCTGTAACTAACTCATTAGCTACATTGCTTGCAAGGCTTATATTGATGTGCATTACTGAGGGGGCCCAGAGATACCTCTCTGACAATCGGAGTGACAAATCCTAATATTGATCTATGCCAACTCAACAAACACCATTGGAGACACCTGTAGAGCACCTTTATAATCACCAAGTTGTGTTGTGACGTTTGGTAGCACACAAAGTGTTCCTCTGGTATTCGGGAGTTGCATAATCTTATAGTCATAGGAACATGTATAAGTTATGGAGAAAGCAATAGCAACAAACTAAACGATCATCGTGCTAAGCTAACGGATGGGTCAAGTCAATCACATAATTCTCTAATGATGTGATCCCGTTAATCAAATGACAACTCAAGTCTATGGTTAGGAAATGTAACCATCATTGATTCAGTGAGCTAGTCAAGTAGAGGCAAACTAGTGACACTATGTTTGTCTATGTACTCACACATGTATTAAGTTTCCGGTTAATACAATTCTAGCATGAATAATAAACATTTATCATGATATAAGGAAATATATATAACAACTTTATGATTGCCTCTAGGGCATATTTCCTTCAGTCTCCCACTTGAACTAGAGTCAATAATCTAGATTACATTGTAATGATTCTAACACCCTTGGAGTCTTGGTGCTGATCATGTTTTGCTCATGAGAGAGGCTTAGTCAACGGGTCTGCAACATTCAGATCTGTATGTATCTTGCAAATCTCTATGTCTCCCTCCTTGACTTGATCGCGGATGGAATTGAAGCGTATCTTGATGTGCTTGGTTTTCTTGTGAAATCTGGATTCCTTTGCCAAGGTAATTGCACCAGTATTGTCACAAAAGATCTTCATTGGACCCGATGCACTAGGTATGACACCTAGATCGCATATGAACTCCTTCATCCAGACTCCTTCATTTGCTGCTTCTGAAGCAGCTATGTATTCTGCTTCACACGTAGATCCCACCACAACGTTCTGCTTGGAACTTCACCAACTGATAGCTCCACCATTTAATAAAAACACGTATCCGGTTTGTGACTTAGAGTCATCTGGATCAGTGTCAAAGCTTGCATCAACGTAACCGTTTACGATGAGCTCTTTGTCACCGCCATATACGAGAAACATATCCTTAGTCCTTTTCATGTATTTTAGGATATTCTTGACCGTTGTCCAGTGATCCACTCCTGGATTACTTTGGTACCTCTATGCTAAACTGATAGCAAGGCACACATCAGGTCTGATACATGCTACCTCTTGAGCACTGCGTTGGTTTTCCGTTGAAGAGGAAAGGGTGATGCAGCAAAGTAGCGTAAGTATTTCCCCCAGTTTTTGAGAACCAAGGTATCGATCCAGTAGGAGGCTACGCGCAAGTCCCTCGCACCTACACAAAACAAATAAATCCTCGCAACCAACGTGATAAGGGGTTGTCAATCCCTACACGGTCACTTACAAGAGTGAGATCTGATAGATATGATAAGATAATATTTTTGTTATTTTTATGATAAAGATGCAAAGTAAAATAAAAGGCAATAAAAATAGCTAAGTGTTGGAAGATTAATATGCAGGAAAATAGACCCGGGGGCCATAGGTTTCACTAGTGGCTTCTCTCAAGAGCATAAGTATTTTATGGTGGGTGAACAAATTACTGTTGAGCAATTGACAGAATTGAGCATAGTTATGAGAATATCTAGGTATGATCATGTATATAGGCATCACGTCTGAGACAAGTAGACCGACTCCTGCCTGCATCTACTACTATTACTCCACACATCGACCGCTATCCAACATGCATCTAGAGTATTAAGTTCATAAGAACAGAGTACCGCTTTAAGCAAGATGGCATGATGTAGAGGGATAAATTCATGCAATATGGTAAAAAACCCATCTTGTTATCCTCGATGGCAACAATACAATACGTGCCTTGCTGCCCCTATTGTCACTGGGAAAGGAAAGGACACTGCAAGATTGAACCCAAAGCTAAGCACTTCTCCCATTGCAAGAAAGATCAATCTAGTAGGCCAAACCAAACCGATAATTCGAAGAGACTTGCAAAGATAACCAATCATACATAAAATAATTCAGAAAATCCAAATATTGTTCATAGATAAACTTGATCATAAACCCACAATTTATCGGTCTCAACAAACACACCGCAAAAGAAGATTACATCGAATAGATCTCCACGAGAGAGGGGGAGAACATTGTATTGATATCCAAAAAGAGAGAAGAAGCCATCTAGCTAATAACTATGGACCCAAAGGTCTGAGGTAAACTACTCACACATCATCGGAGAGGCTATGGTGTTGATGTAGAAGCCCTCCGTGATCGATGACCCCTCCGGCGGAGCACCGGAACAGGCCCCAAGATGGGATCTCGTGGATACAGAAAGTTACGGCGGTGGAATTAGGGTTTTGGCTCCGTCTCTGATCGTTTGGGGGTACATAGGTATATATAAGAGGAA
>NC_057806.1:93450861-93484412 GCF_018294505.1 Triticum aestivum | reverse complement strand
CCCCCTACCTCGTGGCTTCCCTGTTGGTTGCTTGACGTAGGGTCCAAGTCTCTTGGATCATGTTCGTTCTGAAAATCACGTTCCCGAAGGTTTCATTCCGTTTGGACTCCATTTGATATTCTTTTTCTGTGAAACTCTGAGATAGGCAAAAAACAGCAATTTTGGGCTGGGCCTCCGGTTAATATGTTAGTCCCAAAAATAATATAAAAGTGAATAATAAAGCCCAATAATGTCCAAAACAGAAGATAATATAGCATGGAGGAATCAAAAATTATAGATACGTTGGAGACGTATCAAGCATCCCCAAGCTTAATTCCTGCTCGTCCTCGAGTAGGTAAATGATAAAAACAGAATTTTTGATGTGGAATGCTACTAGGCATAATTTCAATGTAATTCTTCTTAATTGTGGCATGAATATTCATATACGAGTTTAATATTGACATAGAAATAACAATACTTCAAGCATACTAACTAAGTAATTATGTCTTCTCAAAATAACATGGCCAAAGAAAGTTCATCCCTACAAAATCATATAGTTTAGTCATGCTCCATTTTCATCACACGAGAATGCTCTCATCATGCACAACCCCGATGACAAGCCAAGCAATTGTTTCATACTTTAGTAATCTCAAACTTTATAAACCTCCACGCAATACATGAGCGTGAGCCATGGATATAGCACTATGGGTGGAATAGAGTATAATGATGGGGGTTATGTGGAGAAGACAAAAAGGAGAAAGTCTCACATCAACGAGGCTAATCAATGAGCTATGGAGATGCCCATCGATTGATGTTAATGTGAGGAGTAGGGATTGCCATGCAACGGATGCACTAGAGCTATAAATGTATGAAAGCTCAACAAAAGAAACTAGTGGGTGTGCATCCAACTTGCTTGCTCACGAAGACCTAGGGCACTTGAGGAGGCCCATTGTTGGAATATACAAGCCAAGTTCTATAATGAAAAATTCCCACTAGTATATGAAAGTGACAAAACAAGAGACTCTCTATCATGAAGATCATGGTGCTACTTTGAAGCACAAGTGTGGAAAAAGGATAGTAGCATTGTCCCTTTTCATTTCTCTTTTTTTTGCCTTCTTTTTTTTGGCCTTTCTCTTTTTTTATTGGGACAATGCTCTATTAAATGATGATCATCACACTTCTATTTATTTACAACTCAATGATTACAACTCGATACTAGAACAAGGTATGACTCTATATGAATGCCTCCGGCGGTGTACCGGGATATGCAATGTACCAAGAGTGACATGTATGAAAGAATTATGAACAGTGGCTTTGCCACAAATACTATGTCAACTACATGATCATGCTAAACAATATGACAGTGATGAACGTGTCATGATAAACGAGATGGTGGAAAGTTGCATGGCAATATATCTCAGAATGGCTATGGAAATGCCATAATAGGTAGGTATGGTGGCTGTTTTGAGGAAGATATAAGGAGGTTTATGTGTGAAAGAGCGTATCATATCACGGGGTTTGGATGCACCGGTGAAGTTTGCACCAACTCTCAATGTGAGAAAGGGCAATGCACGGTACCGAAGAGGCTAGCAATGATGGAAAGGTGAGAGTGCGTATAATCGATGGACTCAACATTAGTCGTAAAGAACTCACATACTTATTGCAAAAATCTACAAGTCATCAAAAACCAAGCACTACGCGCATGCTCCTAGGGGTATAGATTGGTAGGAAAAGACCATCGCTCGTCCCCGACCGCCACTCATAAGGAGGAAAATCAAAGAACACCTCATGTTTCAAATTTGTTACATAACGTTTACCATACGTGCATGCTACGGGACTTGCAAACTTCAACACAAGTATTTCTCAAATTCACAACTACTCAACTAGCACAACTTTAATATCACTACCTCCATATCTCAAAACAATCATCAAGCATCAAACTTCTCTTAGTATTCAAAACACTCATAAGAAAGTTTTTACTAATCTTGAATACCTAGCATATTAGGATTATTTAAGCAAATTACCATGCTATTTAAGACTCTCAAAATAATCTAAGTGAGGCATGAGAGATCAATAGTTTCTATAAAACAAATTCACCACCATGCTCTAAAAGATATAAGTGAAATACTAGAGCAAAACTATATAACTAAAAAGATATAAGTGAAGCACATAGAGTATTCTAATAATTTCCGAATCATGTGTGTCTCTCTCAAAAGGTGTGTACAGCAAAGATGATTGTGGTAAAAATAAAAATCAAAGACTCAAATCATACAAGACGCTCCAAGCAAAACACATATCATGTGGTGAATAAAAATATAGCTCCAAGTAAAGTTACCGATGGAAGTAGACGAAAGAGGGGATGCCTTCCGGGGCATCCCCAAGCTTTGGCTTTTTGGTGTCCTTAGTTTATCTTGGGGGTGCCATGGGCATCCCCAAGCTTAGGCTCTTGCCACTCCTTGTTCCATAATTCATCAAATCCTTACCCAAAACTTGAAAGCTTCAGAACACAAAACTTAAAGTAGAAAATCTCGTAGCTCCGTTAGCGAAAGAAAACAAAACACCACTTAAAGGTACTGTAATGAACTCATTATTTATTTATATTGGTGTTAAACCTACTGTATTCCAACTTCTCTATGGTTTATAAACTATTTTACTAGCCATAGATTCATCAAAATAAGCAAACAACACACGAAAAACAGAATCTGTCAAAAACAGAACAGTATGTAGTAATATGTAGCTAGCTCAATACCTGGAACCCCAAAAATTCTAAAATAAATTTCTGGACGTGAGGAATTTAAATATTAATCATCTGCAAAAACAATTAACTAAATAGCACTTTCAAAATAAAAATGGCAGCAGTTCTCGTGAGCGCTAAAGTTTCTATTTTTTACAGCAAGATTAACAAGATTTTCCCCAAGTCTTCCCAACTGTTCTACTTGGCACAAACACTAATTAAACACAAAAAACACAACCAAAACAGAGGCCAGAAAAATTATTTATTACTAAACAGGAGCAAAAAGCAAGGAATAAAAAATTGGGTTGCCTCCCAACAAGCGCTATCGTTTAACGCCCCTAGCTAGGCATAAAAAGCAAGGATAGATCTAGGTATTGCCATCTTTGGTAGGCAATCCATAAGTGGCTCTCATAATAGATTCATAAGGTAATTTAATTTTCTTTCTAGGAAAGTGTTCCATGCCTTTCCTTAACGGAAATTGGAATCTAATATTTTCTTCCTTCATATCAATAATTGCACCAATCGTTCTAAGGAAAGGTCTACCAAGAATAATAGGACATGAAGGATTGCAATCTATGTCAAGAACAATAAAATCTATGGGCACATAGTTCCTATTTGCAACAATAAGACCATCATTAATTCTTCCCATAGGTTTCTTAATAGTGGAATCCACAAGGTGCAAGTTTAAAGAGCAATCATCAAAATCATGGAAACCTAACAAATCACACAAAGTCTTTGGAATCGTGGAAACACTAGCACCCAAATCACACAAAGCATAGCATTCATGATCTTTCATTTTAATTTTAATAGTTTGTTCCCACTCATCATAAAGTTTTCTAGGGATAGAAACTTCCAACTCAAGTTTTTCTTCATAAGATTGCATCAAAGCATCAATGATATGTTTGGTAAAAGTTTTATTTTGGCTATAAGCATGAGGAGAATTTAGCACGGATTGCAACAAGGAAATACAATCTATCAAAGAGCAGCTATCATAATTAAATTCCTTGAATTCCAAAATAGTAGGTTCATTAACATCTAGAGTTTTGATCTCTTCAATCCCACTTTTATCAAATTTAGCATCAAGATCTAAAAACTCCGAATTTTTGGAATGCCTTCTAGGTAAAGGTGGATCATATTCAGTCCCATCATTATCAAGATTCATATTGCAAAACAAAGATTTAATAGGGGACACATCAATAACTTTTAGATCTTCATCTTTATTATCATGAAAACTAGAAGAACACGCTCTTATAAAGGAATCTTTCTTAGCACGCATCCTAGTGGTTCTTTCTTTGCACTCATCAATGGAAATTCCCATGGCTTTGAGAGACTCATTGATATCATGCTTAGGAGGAATAGATCTAAGTTTTAAAGAATCAACATCAAGAGAAATTCTATCAACGTTCCTAGCCAAATCATCAACTTTAAGCAACTTCTCTTCAAGCAAAGCATTGAAATTATTTTGTGAATTCAACACTAGTCTCAAATTCAGAGGGCATCTTATTAAATTTCCGTAAGAATTGTTGTAGGAATTACCATAATTATTAGAGGAATTACTAGGATAAGGCCTAGGATTAAAGTTTCCTCTATACGCGTTGTTACCAAAATTATTCCTACCAACAAAATTCACATCCATAGATTCATTATTATTCTCAATAAAAATAGACAAAGGCATATCATTACAATCAGAACAAACACTCTTAGTAGCAAATAATTTCATAAGTTCATCCAACTTTCCACTCAAAACATTAATTTCTTCTATCACATGCACTTTTTTATTAGTAGATCTTCCAGTGTGCAATTGAGAATAATTAACCATAATATTATCTAGGAGTTTAGTAGCTTCTCCTAAAGTGATTTCCATAAAAGTGCCTCCCGCGGCCGAATCTAAAAGATTTCCAGAAGCAAAATTCAATCCGGCATAAAAATTTGTATAATCATCCACAAATTCAAACCATGTGTTGGGCAATTACGTATCATTAATTTCATCCTCTCCCAAGCTTGTGCAACATGTTCATGATCAAGTTGCTTAAAATTCATAATATCTTTCTAAGAGAGATGATCTTAGCAGGAGGAAAATACTTAGAGATAAAAGCATCTTTGCACTTATTCCAAGAATCAATACTATTTTTAGGCAAAGAAGAAAACTAAGCTTTAGCACGATCTCTAAGCGAAAAAGGAAATAGCTTCAATTTAACAATATAATTGTCCACATCTTTCTTATTTTGCATATCACAAATCAACGAAGCTATTTAGATGGGTAGCGGCATCTTCACTAGGAAGGCCGGAAAACGGATCTTTCATGACAAGATTCAGCAAGGCAGCATTAATTTCACAAGATTCAGCATCGGTAAGAGGAGCAATCGGAGTGGTAATAAAATCATTGTTTTTGGTATTGGTAAAGTCACACAATTTAGTGTTATCTTGAGCCATCGTGACAAGCAAGCAATCCAACACACAAGAAAACAAGGAACGGGCAAAAAAGAGGCAAATAGAGAAAGAGAGGGAGGTTAGAGAGAGAGAGAGAGGGCGAATAAAACGTCAAGGGTGAAGTGGGGGAGAGGAAAATGAGAGGCAAATGGAAAATAATGTAATGCGGGAGATAAGGGTTTGTGATGGGTACTTGGTATGTTGACTTTTGTGTAGACCTCCCCGGTAACGGCACCATAAATCCTTCTTGCTACCTCTTGAGCACTGTGTTGGTTTTCCCTTGAAGAGGAAAGGGTGATGCAGCAAAGTAGCGTAAGTATTTCCCTCACTTTTTAGAACCAAGGTATCAATCCAGTAGGAGGCTACGCGCAAGTCCATCGCACCTACACAAAACAAATAAATCCTCACAACCAATGCGATAAGGGGTTGTCAATCCCTACACGGTCACTTACGAGAGTGAGATCTGATAGATATGATAAGATAATTTTTTTGGTATTTTTATGATAAAGATGCAAAGTAAAATAAAAGGCAATAAAAATAGCTAAGTGTTGGAAGATTAATATGATGGAAAATAGACCCGGGGGCCATAGGTTTCACTAGTGGCTTCTCTCAAGAGCATAAGTATTTTACGGTGGGTGAACAAATTACTGTTGAGCAATTGACAAAATTGAGCATAGTTATGAGCATATCTAGGTATGATCATGTATATAGGCATCACGTCCGAGGCAAGTAGACCGACTCCTGCCTGCATCTACTACTATTACTCCACACATTGACCGCTATCCAACATGCATCTAGAGTATTAAGTTCATAAGAACAGAGTAAAGCTTTAAGAAAGATGACATGATGTAGAGGGATAAATTCATGCAATATGATAAAAAACCATCTTGTTATCCTCGATGGCAACAATACAATACGTGCCTTGCTGCCCCTACTATCACTGGGAAAGGACACCGCAAGATTGAACCCAAAGCTAAGCACTTCTCCCATTGCAAGAAAGATCAATCTAGTAGGCCAAACCAAACTGATAATTCGAAGAGACTTGCAAAGATAACCAATCATACATAAAAGAATTCAGAAAATCCAAATATTGTTCATAGATAAACTTGATCATAAACCCACAATTCATCAGTCTCAACAAACACACCGCAAAAGAAGATTACATCGAATAGATCTCCACAAGAGAGGGGGAGAACATTGTATTGATATCTAAAAAGAGAGAAGAAGCCATCTAGCTAATAACTTTGGACCCGAAGGTCTGAGGTAAACTACTCACACTTCATCGGAGGGGCTATGGTGATGATGTAGAAGCCCTCCGTGATGGATACCCCCTCCGACGGAGCTCCGAAACAGGCCCCAAGATGGGATCTCGTGGATACAGAAAGTTACGGCGGTGGAATTAGGGTTTTGGCTCCGTCTCTGATCGTTTGGGGGTACGTAGGTAAATATAGGAGGAAGGAGTACGTCGGTGGAGCAATAGGGGGCCCACGAAGGTGGAGGGTGCGCCTGGGGGGAGGGGGGAGGCGCGCCCCCTACCTTGTGGCTTCCCTGTTGGTTGCTTGACGAAGGGTCCAAGTCTCCTGGATCATGTTCATTCCGAAAATCATGTTCCCGAAGGTTTCATTCCGTTTGGACTCCATTTGATATTCTTTTTCTACGAAACTCTGAAATAGGCAAAAAACAGCAATTCTAGGCTGGGCCTCCGGTTAATAGGTTATTCCCAAAATAATATAAAAGTGAATAATAAAGCCCAATAATGTCCAAAACAGAAGATAATATATCATGGAGCAATCAAAAATTATAGATACGTTGGAGACGTATCAGTACACAACATTGCACACATGATAGAGCCTATAGTTGAAGCATAGGGAACACCTTTCATTTTTTGTCTACCTTCTGCAGTGGTCGGTCATTGAGTCTGACTCAACTTCACACCTTGTAACACAGGCAAGAACCCTTTTCTTTTTCTGATCCATTTTGAACTTCTTCAAAACTTTATCAAGGTATGTGCTTTGTGGAAGTCCAATTAAGCGTCTTGATCTATCTCTGTAGATTTTGATGCCCAATATATAAGAAGCTTCACCGAGGTCTTTCATTGAAAAAATCTTATTCAAGTATCCTTTTATGCTATTCAGAAATTCAGTATCATTTCCGATCAACAATATGTCATCCACATATAATATCAGAAATGATACAGAGCTCCCACTCACTTTCTTGTAAATACAGGCTTCTCCAAAAGTCAGTATAAATCCATATGCTTTGATCAAACTATCAAAGCGTATATTGCAACTCCGAGAGGCTTGCACAAATCCATAAATGGATTGCTGGAGCTTGCACACTTTGTTAGCACCTTTTGGATCGACAAAACCTTCTGGTTGCATAATATACAACTCTTCTTTAAGATATCCATTAAGGAATGCAGTTTTGACATCCATTTGCCAAATCTCATAATCATAAAATGCGGCAATTGCTATCATGATTCGGACGGACTTAAGCATCACAACGGGTGAGAAGGTCTCATCGTAGTCAACTCCTTGAACTTGTTAAAAACCTTTTGCAACAAGTCGGGCTTTGTAGACCATAATATTACTGTCAGCGTCAGTCTTCTTCTTGAAGATCCATTTATTCTCTATGGCCTACCGATCATCGGGCAAGTCAACCAAACTCCATACTTTGTTCTCATACATGGATCCCATCTCAAATTTCATGGCCTCAAGCCATTTTGCGGAATCTGGGCTCATCATCGCTTCTTCATAGTTCATAGGTTCGTCATGGTCAAGTAACATGACTTCCAGAATAGGATTACCATACCACTCTGGTGCGGATCTTACTCTGGTTGACCTACGAGGTTCGATAGTAACTTGATCAGAAGTTTCATGATCATCATCATTAGCTTCCTCACTTACTGGTGTAGGAATCACTGGAACTGATTTCAGTGATGAACTACTTTCCAATAAGGGAGAAGGTACAATTACCTCGTCAAGCTCTACTTTCCTCCCACTCACTTCTTTCGAGAGAAACTCCTTCTCTAGAAAAGATCCATTCTTAGGAACGAATATCTTGCCTTACTATCTGTGATAGAAGGTGTACCCAATAGTCTCCTTTGGGTGTCCTATGAAGATACATTTCTCCGATTTGGGTTCGAGCTTATGAGGTTGAAGCTTTTTCACATAAGCATCGCAGCTCCTAACTTTAAGAAATGACAACTTGGGTTTCTTGCCAAACCACAGTTCATAAGATGTCATCTCAACGGATTTAGATGGTGCCCTATTTAACGTGAATGCAGCCATCTCTAAAGCATAACCCCAAAACGATAGCTGTAAATCAGTGAGAGACATCATAGATCGCACCATATCTAATAAAGTGCGGTTACGATGTTCAGACACACCATTACATTGTGGTGTTCGAGGTGGCGTGAGTTGCAAAACTATTCCGCATTGTTTCAAATGAAGTCCAAACTCATAACTCAAATATTTACCTCCATGATCAGATCGCAGAAACTTGATTTTCTTGTTACGATGATTTTCCACTTCACTCTGAAATTCTTTGAACTTTTCAAATGTTTCAGACTTATGTTTCATTAAGTAGATATACCCATATCTGCTCAAATCATCTGTGAAGGTGAGAAAATAACAATATCCGCCGTGAGCTTCAATGTTCATTGGACCACATACATCAGTATGTATGATTTCCTATAACTCTGTTACTCGCTCCATTGTTCCGGAGAACAGAGGTTTAGTCATCTTGCCCATGAGGCATGGTTTGCAAGTACCAAGTGATTCCAGAAGTCCATCAGAATGGAGTTTCTTCATGCACTTTACACCAATATGACCTAAATGGCAGTGCCACAAATAAGTTGCACTATCATTATCAACTCTGCATCTTTTGGCTTCAATACTATGAACATGTGTATCACTACTATCAAGATTTAGTAAAGATAGACCACTCATCAAGGGTGCATGACCATAAGAGATATTACTCATATAAATAGAACAACCATTATTCTCTGATTTAAATGAATAACCATCTCGCATCAAACAAGATCCAGATATAATGTTCATGCTTAACGCTGGCACCAAATAACAATTATTTAGGTCTGAAACTAATCCCGAAGGTAGATGTAGAGGTAGCGTGCCGACGGGGATCACATCGACTTTGGAACCATTTCCTACGCGCATCGTCACCTCGTCCTTAGCCAATCTTCACTTAATCCGTAGCCCCTGTTTCGAGTTGCAAATGTTGGCAACTGAACCAGTATCAAATACCCAGGCACTACTGCGAGCATTAGTGAGGTACACATCAATAACATGTATATCAAATATACCTTTACCTTTACCATCCTTCTTCTCCGCCAAATACTTGGGGCAATTCCGCTTCCAGTGACCAGTTCCTTTGTAGTAGAAGCACTCAGTCTCAGGCTTAGGTCCAGACTTGGGTTTCTTCACTTGAGCAGCAACTGGCTTGGTGTTCTTCTTGAAGTTCCCCTTCTCCCCTTTACCCTTTTTCTTGAAACAGGTGGTCTTGTTGACCATCAACACTTGATGCTCCTTCTTTATTTCTACCTTCGCAACCTTTAGCGTTGCGAGGAGCTCAGGAATCGTCTTATCCATCCCTTGCATATTATAGTTCATCACAAAGCTCTTGTAGCTTGGTGGCAGTGATTGAAGAATCTATCAATGACACTATCATCAGGAAGATTAACTCCCAGTTGAGTCAAGTGGTTGTGGTACCCAGACATTCTGAGTATATGTTCAGTAACAGAACTATTCTGCTCCATCTTGAAGCTGTAGAACTTATTGGAGACTTCATATCTCTCAATCCGGGCATTTGCTTGAAGTATTAACTTCAACTCCTGGAACATCTCATATGCTCCATAACATTCAAAACATCGTTGAAGTCCCGGTTCTAAGCCGTAAAGCATGGCACACTGAACTATCGAGTAGTCATCAGTTTTGCTCTGCCAGGTGTTCACAACATTTGGCGTTGCTCCTGCAGCGGGTTTGTCACCTAGCGGTGCTTCCAGGACGTAATTCTTCTGTGCAGCAATGAGGATAATCCTCAAGTTACGGACCCAGTCCATGTAGTTGCTACCATCATATTTCAACTTAGCTTTCTCTAGGAACGCATTAAAATTCAACGGAACAAAAGCACGGGCCATCTATCTACAACAACATAGACATGCAAAATACTAACTAAGTTCATGATAAATTAAAGTTCAATTAATCAAATTACATAAGAACTCCCACTTAGATAGACATCTCTCTAATCATCTAAGTGATCACGTGATCAATATCAACTAAACCATGTCCAATCATCATGTGAGATGGAGTAGTTTTCAATGGTGAACATCACTATGTTGATCATATCTACTATATGATTCGCGCTCGACCTTTCGGTCTCAGTGTTCTGAGGCCATATCTGCATATGCTAGGCTCGTCAAGTTTAACCCGGGTATTCCGCGTGTGCAAAACTGGCTTGCACCCGTTGTATGTGAACGTAGAGCTTATCACACCCGATCATCACGTGGTGTCTCGGCACGACGGAGTGTAGCAACGATGCATACTCAGGGAGAACACTTATACCTTGAAATTTAGTGAGAGATCATCTTATAATTCTACTGTTGAACTAAGCAAAATAATATGCATAAAGGATAAACATCACATGCACTCAATATAAGTGATATGATATGGCCAACATCATCTTGTGCCTTTGATCTCCATCTCCAAAGCACCGTTGATACGTCTCCGTCGTATCTACTTTTCCAAACACATTTGCCTTTGTTTTGGACTCTAACTTGTATGATTTGAATGGAACTAACCTGGACTGACGCTGTTTTCAGCAGAATTATCTTGGTGTTGTTTTATGTGCAGAAAGCAAATATTCTCAGAAAGTCCTGAAACTCCACGGAATACCTTAGAAAAAATAAAAAAAATCCTCGCCAAAGATGAAGACCAGGGGGCCCACACCCTGTCCACGAGGGTGGGGGCGCGCCTCTCGCTCCTGGGCGCGCCCCCTACCTCGTGGGCCCCCTGGAAACCCTCCGACGCCAATTCCAACTCTATATATTCGCTTCCGGAGAGAAAAAAATCAGAGAGAAGAAATCGTCGCGTTTACCAATACGGAGCCGCCGCCAAGCCCTAAAACCTCTCGGGAGGGCTAATCTGGAGTCCGTTCGGGGCTCCGGAGAGGGGGATTCGTCACCGTCGTCATCATCAACCATCCTCCATCACCAATTTCATGATGCTCACCGCCGTGCGTGAGTAATTCCATCGTAGGCTTGCTGGACGATGATGGGTTGGATGAGATTTATCATGTAATCGAGTTAGTTTTGTTAGGGTTTGATCTCTAGTATCCATTATGTTCTGAGATTGATGTTGCTATGACTTTGCTACGCTTAATGCTTATCACTAGGGCCCGAGTGCCATGATTTCAGATCTGAACCTATTATGTTTTCATGAATATATGTGAGTTCTAGATCCTATCTTGCAAGTCTATAGTCACCTAATATGTGTTACGATCCGGCAACAACGAAGTGACAATAATCGGGACCACTCCCGGTGATGACCATAGTTTGAGGAGTTCATGTATTCACTATGTGCTAATGCTTTGTTCTGGTTCTCTATTAAAACGAGGCCTAAATATCCCTAAGTTTCCAATAGGACCCCACTGCCACGGGAGGGTAGGACAAAAGATGTCATGCAGGTTCTTTTCCATAAGCACGTATGACTATATACGGAATACATGCCTACATTACATTGATGAATTGGAGCTAGTTCTGTGTCACCCTATGTTATGACTGTTACATGATGAACCGCATCCGGCATAATTATCCATCACTGATCCGGTGCCTATGAGTTTTCCATATACTGGTTTACGCTTATTTACTTTCCTGCTGCTACTGTTACAATCACTACAAAATACCAAAAACATTACTTTTGCTGTCTTTACTTTTGTTGCCGCTACCACCACTATCATATTACTGTGCTACTAAACACTTTGCTGCAGATACTAAGTTTCCAAGTGTGGTTGAATTGACAACTCAGCTGCTAATACTTGAGAATATTCTTTGGCTTCCCTTGTGTCGAATCAATAAATTTGAGTTAAATACTCTACCCTCGAAAACTGTTGTGATCCCCTATACTTGTGGGATATCAAGACCTTTTTATGGCGCCGTTGCCGGGGAGCACAACTCTATTCTTTGAGTCACTTGGATTTATACCTGCTGGACACTATGAAGAACTTGAAAGACGCTAAGACAACAATTTATCCCTCAACTACGAGGGGAGGTAAGGAACTGCCATCTAGCTCTGCACTTGATTCACCTTCTGTTATGAGTAAGCTAGCGACACCTAAACCTGCTTCTGCTATTCGTTCCGATATGTCACATGTTATTGATGATGCCACTTATACTATGCATGATACTTATGATGAAATTGCTTCTATGCCTGATACTACTGTGCCCCTTAGTGAATTTCTTGAAGAACAAATTGCTAGGGCTAGACAAAGAGAAATTGATGAAACTGAATACGATGATGATAGTGATGATGAAAATATGCCTGTTATTCCTGAAGGTTATCTCTTTGATAAAGATTCTTCTTTAGCTATTTTAGCTTGCAAAGATAGATATGAGCTTAAAAGGTTATTGATTAAATGGAACAAAGAATCACTTAGAGATAAAATGACACCTGATCCTGCTTTTGCAACTTCACCTATATGTGTTCCTGATAAGGATTATGAATTCTCTGTTGATCCAGATATAATTACTTTGGTTGAATCTGATCCTTTTTATGGCTATGAATATGAAACTGTTGTGGCACATCTTACTAAGTTAAATGATATAGCTGCCATGTTCACTAATGATGAGAGATCGCGTTACTTCTATATACTCAAAATATTTCCGTTCTCATTAAAGAGTGAAGCTAAGATATGGTTTAATTCTCTTGATCCTGGTTGTGTGCGTAGTCCCCGGGATATGATTTATTACTTCTCTGCTAAATATTTCCCTGCTCATAAGAAACAAGCTGCTTTGAGGGAAATATACAATTTCGTGCAAATTAAAGAAGAGAGTCTCCCACAAGCTTGGGGGAGGCTTCTCAAGTTACTTAATGCTTTGCCTAATCATCCTCTTAAGAAACCTGAAATACTTGATATCTTTTATAATGGACTAACCGACGCTTCCAGAGATTACCTGGATAGTTGTGTTGGTTCTCTTTTCGGGGAAAGAACACCGGATGAAGCTGAAATTCTATTGAATAATATGTTGACAAATGAAAATAATTGGGCACCTCCTGAGCCAGCTCCCGCTCCAATTACTGAGCCTATTCCTAAACCAACTCCGAAGAAGAGAGGTGTTCTATTTCTCAGTCCCGAAGATATGCAAGAGGCAAAGAAATCTATGAAAGAAAAAGGTATTAAAGCCGAAGATGTTAAGAATTTACCTCCTATTGAAGAAATACATGGTCTTAATCTACCGCCTGTCGAAGAAACATATGAACTTGATCACTTATTTACTGAAGAACCTCCTGATCCCGATATCCCGACACAGGTAGTAAAGGTAAATTCTCTCTATAGATTTGATGAAGGTGATATCCCTCACTATAAGTCTGCTAGGCAATGCTTTGATGAGTTTGATAATTTTATTGTCAAACAAGAAAATTTCAATGCTTGTTTTGGTAGACAATTGAAATATGATTCCGATATAATTAAATACTTAGGTGATTATATGGCTAATATTAGAGGTGAACTTAAACTTGTTAGCAAACATGCTTCTATGGTTACCACTCAAGTAGAACAAGTACTTAAAGCTCAAAAAGAATTGCTCCATGAAATGAATAATAAGAAAAATGATTATGCTGTTAGAGTGGCTACTAGAACTGGTAGAATGACTCAGGAACCTTTGTATCCTGAAGGCCACCCTAAGAGAATCGAGCAAGATTCTCAGAGAAATAATATTGATGTTCCTAGTTCTTCTAAGAAGAAGAAAAAGAAAAATGATAGAACTGTGCAAACTTCTAGTGAACCTATTTCTGAACCACCTGATAATCCAAATGATATCTCTATGTCTGATGCTGAAACACAATCTGGTAATGAACATGAACCTAGTGAAAATATTAATGATGATGTTCATGATGATACTCAACCTAGTAATGATAATGATGTAGAAATTGAACCTGCTATTGATCTTGATAACCCATAGTCAAAGAATCAACGTTATGATAAAAGAGACTTTGTTGCCAGGAAACATGGTAAAGAAAGAGAACCTTGGGTTCAGAAACCCATGCCTTTTCCTCCGAAACCATCCAAGAAGAAGGATGATGAGGATTTTGAGCGCTTTGCTGAAATGATTAGGCCTATCTTTTCATGTATGCAATTGACTGATGTGCTCAAACCAAATCCTTATGCTAAATATATGAAGGATATAATTACTAATAAAAGAAAGATACCAGAAGATGAAATTTCCACCATTCTTGCTAATTATACTTTTAAGGGTGGAATACCAAAGAAACTTGGAGACCCCGGAGTACCTACTATACCTTGCTCCATTAAAAGAAATTATATTAAAACTGCTTTATGTGATCTTGGAGCCGGTGTTAGTGTTATGCCTCTCTATTTATATCATAGACTTGACTTGAATAAGCTGACACCTACTGAAATATCTTTGCAAATGGCTGATAAATCAACTGCTATACCTGTCGGTATTTTTGAGGGCGTGCCTGCTGTGGTTGCAAACGTTACTATTTTAACGGACTTTGTTATTCTTGATATTCCTGAGGATGATAGTATGTCTATTATTCTTGGAAGACCTTTTCTTAATACTGCAGGGGCTGTTATTGATTGCAACAAAGGCAATGTCACTTTTCATGTTAATGGTAATGAGCATACGGTACACTTTCCGAGGAAACAACCTCAAGTTCATAGTATCAACTCCATTGGAAAAATTCCTTCGATTATAATTAGAGGTTTTGAATTTCCTCTTCCTACAGTCAAAAAGAAATATGATATACTTATTATAGGGGATGTGCATATCTCCGTTGAGGTAACTTAGTGTTATTCGAAATTTCTCCGGTTTCATGATTATCGGAATGAGTTTGTTAACAAGACCTGATTAACCTTGTTAGTGGATTATTTTTGATAAGCATGAGATGGATGAAACTAGAAGCACAAACTTCTGTACCCTCTTTATATTTTCTGTAATTTAGTAGAAATAAAGTAAAAATAGTATTTCTCTGTCTGTTTCCTGTCTTATCTGTGCAATGTAAAAAATATCCCGAAAATAAAAGTCCTCAGAATGCCATGCCAATTTAATATGATTTTTTCGGGAATATTTGAGGATTCACCGTGCAAAAATTACCACGGGAGGAGCTGCCACCTGGCCACGAGGGTGGTGGGCGCGCCCCCCTGCCTCGTGGGCCCACGGTGGCCCTCCTCCACTTATCCCAGCACCCATCTTCTTCCTCTGCCTCACACAAACCTAAAAAACCAACTCAAGCACGAGTTCCAGCCACTTTTGCTGTGATTTTCGATCTCCTTGCTCAAAGCACCTCTCGTAAAACTGCTTGGGGAGATTGTTCCTTAGTATGTGACTCCTCCATTGGTCCAATTAGTTTTTGTTCTAGTGCTTTATTCTTTGCAAATTTGTGTTGCATAGGTGACCATGTTCTTGAGCTTGCATGTCAAATTTATATGGTTCCAAGTAGTTCTAATGCTTGATATAGGCTCTAGGCACTTGTAGGAGTAGTCGCTATCAGTTTTATTGAAATTGGTTCACTTTTGTTTGAAGTTACTAAAAATTTCAGAATTTTTCAGAGAAAAACAATATGCTTAGGAAGATGTTCCAAGGTGGTTCCTCTAAGAAGCAAGGACCCATGATTGCTATGCGCGATGCTGACGAGGATCCACCAAGAGATGCTCCGGTACGACCTTGCGAGTGGCCGTCGGAAAATTTTATGGACCGTGCGGGAATTAAAGAAGAATTTAAAGCATATTTGCGCAATGCCAGTCTTGAGGAATTTGAGGCCAACAAATTCCCCCAGTATCATGATCTCACAAGTTCATTTGTGAGGAGGTTTGAGTATTCATCTTCGCGTAATTCTCCTTCAGTCATGTTTGATCTTTATGATAAATCTTATAGAATGGACTTAGAGGATTTCACTCTTGCGTGCAAACTTCCATCATGGGGTAGTATTAGGGATCCCCCTAAAGCTGAATTTAGAAACTTTCTTGCTGATATAACTGTGGGGGAATCTAGAGATATAACGCAAGCTACCATAGGGAGCATTCACTTTCCTGCTTTACATTATTTTGCTCTCTTCATCGGTAGATGCATAAATGCTAAGGATGAAGCATGTCACATATGTGTCCCTGACCTTAGCATTCTTAGGAGTGCTGTGTTAGGAGACCAATCTTATCATCTGAGAGCCATTGTAGCTCGTAGGTTGCATCATAATAGACATAATGGAGATTTCTTTGGAGGAATTTATGCAACCCGCTTAGCTCATTTTCTTGAGATAGACACCCGTGAGGGTGATACAGAGTTGCCTACTACATATTTAGATTATGACTCCATGGCTTCACATCATTTTGTTGAGTGACCCGAATCACCTCTTTTATACCGTTTAATTTTTAACAAACGGCATGTTGTCCGTATTACTCTCCCTGCTCCTGCTCTTTTTGATTCCCAGACAAAAGGAAGATATACTATTACTAGAGAGGAGGCAGACGAGTACGAGAGGAGAGCGGAGGCAGCCCGACTCCATGCTGCAGCTCAGGAGGCGATAACTGCTGTATCACAGTACGACCCCAGCTACACCTACGGGTATCCGCTAGGCTATACCTGGCAATAGACCAATTTAGGCCAAAAGCCTAAGCTTGGGGGAGTATGTATTTCTCACCGACATTACATTTATGTTCACACACACTCATTGCTAGATGTTGGTGCTTATACTCTTTCATTGTAATATCCATGCTAGTTCATTTTCTTTTTCCTGCTTTCTTCTTGTGTGTTTGTTAAACCTTAAGAAAACCAAAAACAATTAGTAGTAATTTACTTTCTTGCTGTAGTAGTAATTAAAAAGAAAACCCAAAAAATATTTCCCATTCTTCTTGTACTTGTTGGGAGCTTTCCCGTGTAAATAGTTTTCTTTTCTTTTCTTTTCTTTGGGGGTCAGTAGGAGAAGACCATAATTAAATTATTGTAGTGGCTCTTATATGCTTTAATGTTGATTTAACCCAGAGCCCATATTGCCTTGTCTTCTCCTATTTCTTGAATGCTCGCGGATTCCAGCTTAGTCCAATGCACGTGCACTCTTATTATTATTCACACCGTTCGGTTGTGCAAGTGAAAGGCAATTATGATGATATATGATGGACTTACTGAGATGAGAAAAGCTGGTATGAACTCGACCTCTTTTCTTTTTGTAAATATGATGAGCTCGTCATTCTTGATTCAGCTTATTATGAATAAACATGTTTGCAATGGCAATTAGAGATCATAGTTGCTTGTGCCATGCTTGATTAGCTATGAGTTATAATGGTTTACCTTGTGTGCCAACATGCTATTGAGATGATTATGATGTGGTATGATGGGGTGGTATCCTCCTTTGAATGATTTAAGTGACTTGACTTGGCACATGTTCACGCATGTAGTTGAAACAAAATCAACATGGCCTTCATGATATTTATGTTCATGGCGGATTATATCCTACTCATGCTTGCATCCAATGTTTATTAATTTTAATGCATGTACATGGCTGTTGACGCTCTCTAGTTGGTTGCTTCCCAGTCTTTTGCTAGCCTTCACCTGTAATAAGCAGGAATACTGCTTGTGCATCCGATCCCTTAAACCCCAAAGTTATTCCAGATGAGTCCACTATACCTTCCTATATGCGGTATCTACCTGCCGTTCCAAGTAAATTTGTATGTGCCAAACTCTAAACCTTCAAATAAATATTCTGTTTTGTATGCTCGAATAGCTCATGTATCAACCAAGGCTGTCCTTATCTTCCATGTTAGGCGGGTTATTCTCAAGAGGAGTGGACTCCGCTCCTCACTCACGAGAAAATGGCTGGTCACCGGGATGCCCAGTCCCATGCTTTATGCAAACTAAATCAAAATTAATTGCAAACAAAACTCCCCCTGGGACCTGATGTATGTTGGAGACACTCGTTGTTTCGAGCAAGTCATGGATTGATGCTTGTTGGTGGAGGGGGAGTATAAACTTTACCATTCTGTTTGGGAACCGCCTATAATTTGTTTAGCATGGAAGATATCGCCATCTCTTAGTTGTTACGTTGACAATGAAAGTATACCGCTCAAAATGCAATTTATCTCTATTTCAAAACCGAGCTCTGGCACCTCTACAAAACCCTGCTTCCCACTGCGAAGGGCCTATCCATTTACTTTTATGTTGAGTCATCACCCTCTTATTAAAGAGCACTAGCTGGAGAGCACAGCTGTCATTTGCATTCATCACTATTAATCTATGTTGGGTATGACTATGATTGGATCTCTTTTACCATGAATTACAATGTCTAGTCAGTCCTTGATCTTTAAAGGTGCTCTGCATTTATGTTTTGCGGTCTTAGAAAGGGCTAGCGAGATACCATCTTGTTATATTATATTATGATTGTTTTGAGAAAGTGTTGTCATCCGAGATTTATTATTATGGCTTGCTAGTTGATTATGCTATTGATATGAGTAATTATGAGACCTGAGAATTATTGCAAATGTGGTTAGTTATGATATATGCTGAAAACTTGAATGTTGGCTTGACATAATTACAACAACAAGAGCAAACAGAGTTTGTAAAAGTTTTTCTTTCTTTCAGTTTGTCAACTGAATTGCTTGAGGACAAGCAAGGGTTTAAGCTTGGGGGAGTTGATACGTCTCCATCGTATCTACTTTTCCAAACACTTTTGCCCTTGTTTTGTACTATAACTTGTACGATTTGAATGGAACTAACCTGGACTGACGCTGTTTTCAGCAGAATTATCTTGGTGTTGTTTTATGTGCAGAAAACAAATATTCTCGGAAAGTCCTGAAACTCCACGGAATACCTTAGAAAAAATAATAAAAAATCCTCGCCAAAGATGAAGACCAGGGGGCCCACACCCTGTCCACGAGGGTGGGGGCGCGCCCCCTACCTTGTGGCCCCCCTGGAAACCCTCCGACGCCAATTCCAACTCTATATATTCGCTTTCGGAGAGAAAAAAATTAGAGAGAAGAAATGATCGTGTTTTACGATACGGAGCCGCCACCAAGCCCTAAAACCTCTCGGGAGGGCTGATCTGGAGTCCGTTCGGGGCTCCGGAGAGGGGGATTCGTCGCCATCGTCATCATCAACCATCCTCCATCACCAATTTCATGATGCTCACCGCCATGCATGAGTAATTCCATCGTAGGCTTGCTGGACAGTGATGGGTTGGATGAGATTTATCATGTAGTCGAGTTAGTTTTGTTAGGGTTTGATCCCTAGTATCCATTATGTTCTGAGATTGATGTTGCTATGACTTTGCTATGCTTAATGCTTGTCACTAGGGCCCGAGTGCCATGATTTCAGATCTGAACCTATTATGTTTTCATGAATATATGTGAGTTCTAGATCCTATCTTGCAAGTCTATAGTCACCTACTATGTGTTATGATCCGGCAACCCCAAAGTGACAATAATCGGGACCACTCCTGGTGATGACCATAGTTTGAGGAGTTCATGTATTCACTATGTGCTAATGCTTTGTTCCGGTTCTCTATTAAAAGGAGGCCTTAATATCCCTAAGTTTCCAATTGGACCCCGCTGCCACGGGAGGGTAGGACAAAAGATGTCATGCTGGTTCTTTTCCATAAGCACGTATGACTATATACGGAATACATGCCTACATTACATTGATGAATTGGAGCTAGTTCTGTGTCACCCTATGTTATGACTGTTACATGATGAACCGCATCCAGCATAATTATCCATCACTGATCCGGTGCCTATGAGTTTTCCATATACTGGTTTACGCTTATTTACTTTCCCGCTGCTACTGTTACAATCACTACAAAATACCAAAAACATTACTTTTGTTGTCTTTACTTTTGTTGCCGCTACCACCACTATCATATTACTGTGCTACTAAACACTTTGCTACGGATACTAAGTTTCCAGGTGTGGTTGAATTGACAACTCAGCTGCTAATACTTGAGAATATTCTTTGGCTCCCCTTGTGTCGAATCAATAAATTTGGGTTAAATACTCTACCCTCGAAAACTGTTGCGATCCCCTATACTTGTGGTTATCAACCGTCATGATCACCATCGTCGCCGGCTTGACACCTTGATCTCCATCGAAGCGTCGTTGTTGTCTCACCAACTATTGCTTCTACGACTATCGCTACTGCTTAGTGATAAAGTAAAGCAATTACATGGAGATTGCATTTCATACAATAAAGCGACAACCATATGGCTCCTGCCAGTTCCGATAACTATGTTACGAAACATGATCATCTCATACAACAAAATTTAGCATCATGTCTTGACCATATCACATCACAACATGCCCTGCAAAAACAAGTTAGACGTCATCTACTTTGTTGTTGCAAGTTTTACGTGGCTGCTACGGGCTGAGCAAGAACCGTTCTTACCTACTCATCAAAAACCACAACGCAGTATAGTGATTGCTTTTTGATCTTCAGAAAGAACCTTGTTCATTGAATCCTATTCAACTAAAGTTCGAGAAACTGACACCACCAGCCACCTGTGTGCGAAGCACGTCGGTAGAACCAGTCTCACGTAATGTCGGTCTGGGCCGCTTCATCCAAGAATACTGCCGAATCAAGAATCAACTAGTGACGGCAAGCAATATATATATACCCACGCCCCAACTCCTTTGTGTTCTAATCGTTCATATCACATCTACGCATAAACCTGGCTCTGATACCACTGTTGGGGAACACCGTAATTTCAAAAGAATTCATATGCACACACAAGATCATGGTGATGCATAGCAACGAGAGGGAAGAGTGTTGTCTACGTACCCTCGTAGACCATAAGCGGAAGCGTTATGCAACGCGGTTGATGTAGTTGTACGTCTTCACGATCGACCGATCCTAAACCGAAGGTACGGCACCTTCGCGATCTACACACGTTCAGCTCGGTGACGTCCCACGAACTCACGATCCAGTAGAACTTCGAGGGAGAGCTTCATTAGCACGACGACATGATGACGGTGATGATGATGCTACCGGAACAGGGCTTCGCCTAAGCACCGCTATGATATGACCGAGGTGGATTATGGTGGAGGGGGCACCGCACACGACTGGAAACAATCAACTTGTGTGTCTCTAGGGTGCCCCTTCCCCCGAATATAAAGGAGCAAGAGGGGAGGCCAGCCGGCCTAGAGGCGCACGAAGGAGAGGGTGAGTCCTCCTCCTAGTAGGAGTAGGACTCCCCTTTTCCTAATCCAACTAGGAAGGGGGAAGGGGAAAGGAAGGAGAGGAGAGAGGGAGGAAAGAGGGGGCGCCACCCCCTCTTTGTCAGACTCCCAAGGGGGTGGGCGCGTGGCCAACCCTAGGCCCTCTCCTCTCTCTCCCACAAGGCCCATGTTGGCCCATTAGTTCCCCCTGGGGTTCCGATAACCCCCGGCACTCCGATAAATATCTGGTGACCCCCGGAACTCATCTGATGTCTGAATATGGTCGTCCAATATATCAATCTTTATGTCTTGACCATTTCAATCAATCTTTAGAGACTCCTCGTCATGTCTTGATCACATCCAGGACTCCGAACTATCTTCGGTACATCAAAACACATAAACTCATAATACCGAACGTTAAGCGTGCGGACCCTACGGGTTCGAGAAATATGTAGACATGACCGAGACACGTCTCCGGTCAATAACCAATAGTGGAACTTGGATGCTCATATTGGCTCCTACATATTCTACAAAGATCTTTATCGGTTAAACTATATAACAACATACGTTGTTCCCTTTGTCATCAGTATGTTACTTGCCTGAGATTCCATCGTCGGTATCTCAATACCTAGTTCAATCTCGTTACCGGGAAGTCTCTTTACTCGTTCCGTAATGCTACATCCCATAACTAACTCATTAGCTACATTGCTTGCAAGGCTTATATTGATGTGCATTACCAAGATGGCCCAGAGATACCTCTCCGACAATCGGAGTGACAAATCCTAATCTTGATCTATGCCAACTCAACAAACACCATTGGATACACCTGTAGAGCACCTTTATAATCACCCAGTTACGTTGTGACGTTTGGTAGCACACAAAGTGTTCCTCCGGTATTCGGGAGTTTTATGATCTCATAGTCATAGGAACATGTATAAGTTATGGAGAAAGCAATAGCAACAAACTCAACGATCATCGTGCTAAGCTAACAGACGGGTAAAGTCAATCACATCATTCTCTAATGATGTGATCCCATTAATCAAATGACAACTCATGTCTATGGTTAGGAAACATAACCATCATTGATTCAACGAGCTAGTCAAGTAGAGGAAAACTAGTGACACTATGTTTGTCTATGTAGTCACACATGTACTAAGTTTTCGGTTAATACAATTCTAGCATGAATAATAAACATTTATCATGATATAAGGAAATATAAACAACAACTTTATTATTGCCTCTAGGGCATATTTCCTTCACAAACATAGTCATCCAATATATTGATCTTTATGTCTCGACCATTTCGAGACTCCTCGTCATGTCCGTGGTCACATCCGGGACTCCGAACTACCTTCGGTACATCAAAGCACATAAAATCATAATACCGATCATCACCGAACGTTAAGCGTGCGGACCCTATGGGTTCGAGAACTTTGTAGACATGACCGAGACACGTCTCCGGTCAATAACCAATAGCGGAACCTGGATGTTCATATTGGCTCCCACATATTCTACGAAGATATTTATCGGTCAAAACCGCATAATGATATATGTTGTTCCCTTTGTCATCGGTATGTTACTTGCCCGTGATTCGATCATTGGCATGTCAATACCTAGTTCAATCTCGTTACCGGCAAGTCTCTTTACTCGTTCCGTAATGCATCATCCCGCAACTAACTCATTAGTCACATTGCTTGCAAGGATTATATTGATGTGCATTACCGAGAGGGCCCAGAGATACCTCTCTGACAAATGGAGTGACAAATCCTAATCTCGATCTATGCCAACTCAACAAACACCATCGAAGACACCTGTAGAGCACCTTTATAATCACCCAGTTACGTTGTGACGTTTGGTAGCACACAAAGTGTTCCTCCAGTATTCGGGAGTTGCATGATCTCATAGTCATAGGAACATGTATAAGTTATGGAGAAAGCAATAGAAACAAACTAAACGATCATCGTGCTAAGCTAACGGATGGGTCAAGTCAATCACATCATTCTCTAATGATGTGGTCCCGTTAATCAAATGACAACTCATGTCTATGGTTAGGAAACATAGCCATCATTGATTGAACAAGCTAGTCAAGTAGAGGCATACTAGTGACATTCTGTTTGTCTATGTATTCACACATGTACTAAGTTTCCGGTTAATACAATTCTAGCATGAATAATAAACATTTATCATGATATAAGGAAATATAAATAAAAACTTTATTGTTGCCTCTAGGGCATAGTTCCTTGAGTCTCCCACTTGCACTAGAGTCAATAATCTAGATTACATTCTAATGATTCTAACACCCATGGAGTCTTGGTGCTGATCATGTTTTGCTCGTGAGAGAGGCTTAGTCAACGGATCTGCAACATTCAGATCCGTATGTATCTTGCAAATCTCTATGTCTCCCTCCTTGACTTGATCGCGGATGGAATTGAAGCGTCTCTTGATGTGCTTGGTTTTCTTGTGAAATTTGGATTCCTTTGCCAAGGCAATTGCACCCGTATTGTCACAAAAGATTTTCATTGGACCCGATGCACTAGGTATGACACCTAGATCGCATATGAACTCCTTCATCTAGACTCCTTCATTTGCTGCTTCTGAAGTAGCTATGTACTCCGCTTCACACGTAGATCCCGCCACGATGCTCTGCTTGTAACTGCACCAACTAACAGCTCCACCATTTAATAAAAACACATATCCGGTTTGTGACTTAGAGTCATCTGGATCAGTGTCAAAGCTTGCATCGACGTAACCGTTTACGACGAGCTCTTTGTCACCTCCATGTACGAGAAACATATCCTTAGTCCTTTTCAGGTATTTCAGGATGTTCTTGACCGCTGTCCAGTGATCCACTCCTGGATTACTTTAATACCTCCCTGCTAAACTGATCGCAAAGCACACATCAGGTCTAGTACACAACATTTCATACATGATAGAGCCTATGGCTGAAGCATAGGGAACACCTTTCATTTTATCTCTATCTTCTGCAGTGGTCGGGCATTGAGTCTAACTCAACTTCACACCTTGTAACACAGGCAAGAACCCTTTCTTTGCTTTATCCATTTTGAACTTCTTCAAAACTTTATCAAGGTATGTGCTTTGTGAATGTCCAATTAAGCGTCTTGATCTATCTCTATAGATCTTGATGCCTAATATATAAGCAGCTTCACCGAGGTCTTTCATTGAAAAATTCTTATTCAAGTATCCTTTTATGCTATTCAGAAATTCAGTATCATTTCTGATCAACAATATGTCATCTACATATAATATTAGAAATGCTACAAAGCTCCCACTCACTTTCTTGTAAATGCAGGCTTCTCCAAAAGTCTGTATAAAACCATATGCTTTGATCACACTATCAAAGTGTATATTCTAACTCCGAGAGGCTTACACCAGTCCATAAATGGATCGCTGGAGCTTGCACGCTTTGTTAGCACCTTTTGGATTGACAAAACCTTCTGGTTGCATCATATACAACTCTTCTTTAAGATATCTATTAAGGAATGCAGTTTTGACATCCATTTGCCAAATTTCATAATCATAAAATGCGGCAATTGCTAACATGATTCGGACGGACTTAAGCATCGCTACGGGCGAGAAGGTATCATTGTAGTCAACTCCTTGAACTTGTCGATAACCTTTTGCAACAAGTCAAGCTTGTAGACAGTGACGATGACATGTACCTGGGGTAGGGAAATCGACCTGATCTAAGCACCCTTCCCAAGGACACTGCCCTACAGTCAAAGACATTCAAAGGACAACAAATTCTGCCGACTGAATTCACCTGAGGATACAACCCACTCGACCATGAGTTCCACTCGGATAACCCAATTCCATTCGACCAGGATATAATCATTCGACCACATCAGAAATCACTCGCAGTACAGAAGATCTAAGGTCACTCGGGATGGCAACGGTCGGGCATTCACTCCGTAGTCTTAAGGATCATCTATATCACTTTAATGCTGACGTTACCACTAACGTCCCCTCTTTATGTACATTGAACTCTATGTAACGGGGGATGGCTGGGGCCCTGGCGCACTCTATATAAGCCACCCCCTCTTATGGGACAAGGGTTCGCACCTCCCGTAACTTCACGCATAATCTAATTGACCAGCCTCCGGGCACCGAGACGTAGGGCTGTTACTTCCTCTAAGAAGGGCCTGAACTCGTAAACCTTGCATGCACAACTTCACCGTAGCTAGGATCTTGCCTCCTCATACCTACCCCCATTCTACTGTCAGACTTAGAACCACGACAGTTGGTGCCCACCATGGGGCAGGTGTCTTAGTGACTTTCCGGTGAGGTTGCCATTTCTCCGAGTCCTATCATCATGGTTTTCGACGGAGGTTTGGCTGAGGGCCGCGAGATCCGTCTCGGCGCGCTTGTTTTCATCGCCGACGACTTCGCTTGGCTTCAGGAAGCTCGCCTCAACGCTGAGACACTCCCCGTCCATGGGGCGACGCACTTTCGCGCATGCGTTCGCGGCGTCCTTCTGCGGCAGCCGTCGACCCAGTATCGGTTGGCTCCCGTGGTGTCTTTGCTCCCCGCTGTGCACCGTCACAAGCGGTCTGGTCGGTCGCGGCTTCAGCAATGGGTGAAGCATGCAGTGGCATGTAAGTCAGCCACCCCTTAAGTCACGACAATCGAGCCCGACGAATCTCTCGACGACCTGTTCGATTTGTCGACTGGCTCCGTCGAGACCCTATCTGAGTACAATAGCAGCGACCCCGCGGTGGAGGTCCTGATGGTCGGCACACCATGCAGCCCGCCTGGCATGCGTCGCAACGGCGATGACAACGGCGGTGGCGATCCGTCGTGCGTTCACGAGGAGTACCACCCCAAAACCCTCTCTTCTCAGCAGAGGGATGAACTTCACCGCCGCAATATGGAGTGGCTCCACATGCCCATTGTCGGAGGGACTTCTAAGGCTTGGGCCTTGGAGGCGGCGCGCTTAGCCACTCTGGCTGAGCGCACTCGACTGGAGAACCTTCAGCGTGCACTCGACGAACACGCTCAGCGGCAGATCCCTGAATCCAGTCGATGGCAGCGGCAGCTGTTCCCACCTGAACCACAGGTATACCGCACTCCGATTCAGAACCTTACAGTTGCAGCCCGCATAGCAGAGTCTATTCAGCCGTCCTAGTCAGAAGCTGGTAGAGGTTTGATGCAGATCAGAGCGCTGCTTCGGGCAGCCGGAGAGCAGAACACTACAGTGTCTCAGTCGCGTAACAGAATTCATAGCAGATCTGTGGTGGCTGACACAGTTCAGTCGGCTCACAGCCCAAGATCGCTGAGGGAGTCCTGGACTAAGGGGTCCTCGGGCGTCCGGCCTATTAGCCATGGGCCGGACTGATGGGCTGTGAAGATACGAAGACCGAAGACTATACCCGTGTCCGGATGGGACTCTCCCTGGCATGGAAGGCAAGCTTGGCGTCTAAAATGTAGATTCCTTTCTTGTAACCTACCTTATGTAACCCTAGATCCTCCCGGTGTCTATATAAACCGAAGGACTTAGTCCGGATAGGGGAGAATTATTATCATAGCCATACAAGCTAGACCTCTAGGGTTTAGCCATTACGATCTCGAGGTAGATCAACTCTTGTAATACTCATATTCATCAATATCAATCAAGCAGGACGTAGGGTATTACCTCCATAGAGAGGGCTCGAACCTGGGTAAACATCGTATCCCTTGTTCGGGACTCCCTACCCGAGATCCGCCGATTTTGACACCGACATTAGTGCTTTCATTGAGAGTTCCACTGTGTTGTCGCCAAAGGGTTTGATGGCCCCTTCGATCGTCAATAATGATGATGTTCAAGGAGAAACTTTCCTCCCCGGACAGATCTTTGTGTTCGGCAGCTTCGCACTGCGGGCCAACTCATCTGGCCATCTGGAGCAGATCGAAAGCTACGCCCCTGGCCATCAGGTCAGATTTGGGAGCTTGAACTACGTTGCGGACATCCGTGGAGACTTGATCTTCGCTGGATTCGAGACCGCGGTAGCCGCTCCCGGTCACCCTAATGATCATGACATAAATCTGTCATCTGGCCACATCCAGGAGATTGGTCCTGTAACCGCACTGGCCCTAGATTCGGAGCAAGCTACGCCATCCAAGGACGGGAGGATCAACCCCACCACGGAGGCAACGGATTCCACGGCGTTGGAGCCGCACATAGACTTAACCTCTCACGACATTTTTGTTAGTGGAACTCCGGTCTCGTCTTCGGTCGTAAGTTCCGAACCATGTGAGCCCGCGGACGCCGAGCTTGATCGTTTGTCGATCTTTGAATTCAGCGCCGCAGACATCTTCCATCACTCGCCTTTGGGCGATGTGCTAAACTCATTAAAAAACCTGTCCTTGGCGGAGGACTCACAGCCGAACTATATATGGCTCGAACTAGGGGCTGATGGTGGAGAATTTTGCTTCCCACCCGCCACCCACTTCATAGCCACGGTCGAGGATTTGACCGGCAAACTTGATTACGACTCTGAGGACATGGACGGTATGGACGACGATGCCGAAGAAGGAGAGGTCCAGAACCCGCCGTTCACTGGACGCTGGACGGCCACTTCCTCGTATGATGTATACATGGTGGATGCACCAAAAGAAAACAGCGGCGATGACAAGGAAGATCCAGCTGAGGATAAACCTTCTGAAATACAATCCAAACGCCGGCGTCAGCGGCGCCGCTCTAAGTCACGCAGCAGTAAAGACAGCAATACCGGCACAGGAGAAGATAACACTCAAGAAGGTGCCAAAGACAACGATGACCCCGTCGATACAGCTAATGAATAAGATGAACGGGAAGACGGGCAGGTTAGCCCCGGTAAACAGGCCACACATGAAGATTTGGAGGACGATAATTACCTTCCACTCTCCGAGGATGAGGTGAGCCTCAGCACCGAGGATTTCATCGTGCCTGAGGAACCTCTTGAGCAGGAGCGCTTCAAGCGCCAGCTAATCACCACTGCAAGGAGCCTGAAAAAGAAGCAGCAGCAGCTTCAAGCTGACCAAGATCTGTTGAATGATAAATGGACTGATGTCCTAGAAGCCGAAGAATACGGCCTCAAGCGCCCAACCAAAAGCTACCCAAAGCGCAAATTGCTACCTCAGTTTGACGAGAGGGCGCCGGAATACATACCTCCATCGTACAATGCGGTTGACCGACCACCACGTGGTCGAGACAAAACAACAACTCACGCCGAACACCAGCCAGCCCCACCTCAGCGCACAGAGGGAAATTAGCCCACGGTCATACATATGACCTCCGACAAAACCTGAACAATAAAGTAGGACATACTAGATCAATCTACGGATCGCGAGGACGTGCCTCGACACACGACGACGCCACCTATTCGGACGTGACAAACTTAGTCATGCGCGGGCTGAAAACCGCAGATGGACTCCATCAGAGCTACGTCGCGATACGGTCCAATATACAGGCGCCGCACACCCTCATTGCTTCACCGATGAGGTCCTAGATCATGAATTCCCAAAAGGGTTCAAACCCGTGAATATAGAATCATACGATGGAACCACGGACCCCGCGGTGTGGATCGAATACTTCATTCTCCACATTCATATGGCCCGTGGCGATGACCTCCACACCATCAAATACCTCCCTTTAAAACTCAAGGGGCCAGCTTGGCACTGGCTCAACAGTCTACCTGCAAATTCTATTGGCAGCTGGGAGGACTTGGAAGAGGCCTTCCTCGATGACTTCCAAGGCACATACGTTCGACCTCCGGATGCTGATGACTTAAGCCATATAGTTCAACAACACGAAGTGTCTGCCAGGAAATTCTGGACTAGGTTCTTAACTAAAAAGAACCAAATCATTGATTGTTCGGATGCCGAAGCCCTAGCAGCCTTCAAACACAACATCCGCGACGAATGGCTCGCTCGCCACCTCGGCCAAGAAAAGACAAAATCCATGGCAGCCCTCACGACACTCATGACCTGCTTTTGTGCGGGTGAGGACAATTGGTTGGCCCGTAGCAAAAACAATGCAAGCGACGTAGGCACCCTTGAAGCTAAAACTAGCAAAGACAAGTCTCGACGCAACAGATACAAGCATCGAAACAACAGTGATAACACCGAGGACACGGTAGTCAATGCTGGATTTAGGGGCTCTAAGTCCGGTCAACGGAAGAAGTCGTTCCAAAAGAACAATTCAGACTCATCCAGCTTGGACCGCATACTTGATCGTCCGTGCCAGATACATGGCACCCCAGACAAACCACCCAATCATACAAATAGAGATTGATGGGTTTTTAAACAGGCCGACAAATTAAACGCCGAAAACAGGGAAAAGGGACCACAAAGTGAGGACGATGACGAAGAGACCCAGCAACCGAACATAGGGGGACAGAAGAAGTTTCCCCTCGGGTCAAAATGGTGAACATGATATACGCTACCCACATCCCCAAGAGGGAGCACAAGCGTGCGCTCAGGGACGTCTATGCGATAGAGCCAGTCGCCCCAAAATTTAATCCATGGTCGTCATGCCCGATCACTTTTGATCGCCGGGATCATCCGACCAGTATCCGTCATGATGGCTCAGCCGCACTGGTCCTAGAACCAATAATTGATGGGTTACACCTCACTCACGTCCTTATGGACGGAGGTAGCAGCCTCAATCCGCTCTATCAGGACACAACGCTAAAAATGGGCATTAACCCATCTTGGATCAAGCCCACCATGACTACCTACAAAGGATTCATACCAGGTGTAGAGGCCCGCTGTACAGGCTCAATCACACTATGTAACGCCCTCGATGCGACTATATCTCCCACGTGTCGAGGCACGACTTAGAGGCATAATCGCATTGAAGGCATATGTCGCAAGTGAGGTAATCTTCACACAACCCATGTAATACAATAAGGGAAAAAGATACATAGTTGGCTTACAATCGCCACTTCACACTATTACATGAATAAAGCATTACATCAACCAGATACAATCAAGGTCCGACTACGGAACCAAAATAAAAGAAGAACCCCAAATGCGACAAAAGGCCCCTGATCGACCCCAACTGGGCTCCACTACTGATCAACTAACACGAAACCACATAACGGACGAGATCTTCATCGAGCTCCTCCTTGAGCTTGGTTGCGTCACCTGCTCGGTAACATAGGCACCTGCAAACTGGTTTTGGAAGTATCTGTGAGCCACAGGGACTCAGCAATCTCGCACCCGCGAGATCAAGACTATTTAAGCTTATGGGTAAGGTGAAGGTATGAGGTGGAGCTGCAGCAAGCGACTAGCATATATGGTGGCTAACCTATTCGCAAAAGAGAGCGAGAAGAGAAGGCAAAGCACGGTCGATAAAAGTATGATCAAGAAGTGATCCTGGACTACCTACGTCAAGCATAACTCCAACAACCGTGTTCACTTCCCGGACTCTGCCGGAAAGAGACCATCACGGTTACACACGCGGTTGATGTATTTTAATTAAGGTCAACTTCGGGTTTTCTACAACCGGACGTTAACAAATTCCCATCTGCCACATAACCGCGGGCACGGCTTTCGAAAGATAATACCCTGCAGGGGTGTCCCAACTTAGCCCATGACAAGCTCTCACGGTCAACAAAGGAATAGACCTCCACCCGAGACATTCCGATCAGACTCGGTATCCCGGTACAACAAGACATTTCGACAGGGTAAAACTAAACCAGCAACACCGCCCGAATGTGCCGACAAATCCCGATAGGAGCTGCACATATCTCTTTCTCAGGGCACACTCAGATGAGCAATCCGTACAACTAAAACCAAACCTCGAGTTTCCCCGAGGGGGCGCTGCACAGGGCTCTAGTTCGGACCAACACTCAGAGGAGCACTGGCCCGGGGGGGGGGGTAAAATAAAGATGACCCTCGGGCTGGCCGACCCAAGGGAAAGAAAAGGCTAGGTGGCGAATGGTAAAACCAATGTTGGGCATTGCTGGAAGAGCTTTACTTAAGGTGAACTGTCAAGGGGTTCCCATTATAGCCCAACCGCGTAAGGGACGCAAAATCCGGGAACATAACACCGATATGACGGAAACTAGGGCGGCAAGAGTGGAACAAAACACCAGGCATAAGGCCGAGCCTTCCACCCTTTACCAAGTATATAGATGCATTAATTAAGTAAGATATATTGTGATATCCCAACAAGTAAACATGTTCCAACAAGGAACAACATCTCCATATTCCAACAAGGGACAAACTTCAATCTTCACCTGCAACTAACAACGCTATAAGAGGGGCTGAGCAAAGCGGTAACATAGCCAATCAACGGTTTGCTAGGACATGGTGGGTTAGAGGTTTGACATGGCAATTTGGGAGGCTGACAAGCAAATGGTAGGCATCGTAGCATTGGCAAAGCAAAAGAGCGAGCAATCTAGCATAGCAAAGATAGTAGTGATTTCGAGGGTATGATCATCTTGCCTGCACAGTTGTCAGAGTTGACTGGATCCTCACAAGCAAACTCAACGGGCTCCTCGGTAGCGAACTCGTCTCCCGGCTCTACCCAACAAGACAAACAAGCAACAAGGATACAATCAACCACGGGCAAGACCAAGCAATATGATGAAATGACGATATGCTATGCGGGATGCAAAATGCAAGATATGACAGGAAATGCATGAACCTGGCATCAACTTGGAAAACCAAGTGTGCCACTGTATAGAGGGGATGAAATCGCTTGAAAACAATATAAAGATCATTGGAATCGGAGTTACGGTTTGGAAATGGCGAGCGTTTTAAGATATGACACCGGTCTGCGATTTACAGCAAGTAGACATCTAAATGCAACGAAATGAACATGCTACAGCCACCAAACATGAAAACAAAATACATGGCAGTGATGTACACAAGATGGTTGACAAAACACTAGCACTGAGCCATAGGCAAATTCATCCATTAAGAGGTTCAAACAAGCATGGCTAAAACGCAAATGCAAAACAGATTTCAGACTTAGTGAAATTAACACTAGTCTGAAATTTCAGATCACGATGCTCTCTTCGGAGCAGCAAAACAACATGATAAAAAACCTGAACATGACAAGTAAGAACATGGCATGGAGCTACTCAACAAGCTTAATAAAACACCCAAAGTGACCTGGGGCCAAAAGGGTTCACAAAATACTCTACCGAGCTCACGAACATAGCTCGAACACAATCAGTTTTCAGACTTAGTGAAAACTGAGACACGCTGAAATATAACTCACGAAGGCATGTAAACGAGCTCGATGCACTCACTACGGTGCAAGTCATGGCAAGGGAAGCATATAACCAGCAAGAAGGCACAATGTGCTAGCTACACATGGCAAGAACAAAGGCATAGCATGCATGGAACACTAATGGAGCATCGGCAAAATCGCAAACAAGTTGACGATCTGCCCAGATTAACAACGAAGCAAAAGTTGAGCTCGATTGAGTCAAACTAGAGCACTCCACATATGCAAACAAAGACATGGATGGATAGAGCATAACATAAATATCAAAACTCCCTTACTGATCATCCTCAAAAGAGGCACGGATCACTAGGAAACAAGCTGGACATATAGCATCATGAACTAAAATATCCCAGACTTAGTGAAAATCACCAAGTCTCTGAAATCTGCAATCTCAGGTACCTCTCTTCGCAAGCTTGCACAGAACAACTCACACATCCTAAAAATGCATGGGTGACACCTCTGGAAAGAAGACAAAATGCTTAACAATTCATCCCAAAGGGTCACAGGCATATCATGCACGAATTAAACATGGCAAAAATGACAAAAGTGCATGATGAACTAACGGATCTGCGATTTAACTCACGAAGCCTCCTTCTAACAGCATTTTGGGCGTCAAGATGACCTCAAATGCAAATGATGCAATGGAATGAAATGATGCACATGTCGAGGCGAAGATTTCGATATATAATATGCCCAAAACGGAGCTACGGTTGCGGAGATATCACTGATCAAAGATAGCATAAAAATCTAGAGGGAGAGGGAAAAAGTCAACCCTAGAATTTTGGATCTGAGATCCAGATC
>NC_057806.1:93442533-93450187 GCF_018294505.1 Triticum aestivum | reverse complement strand
GGGCGGGCCGGCGCGGCGGCGGCGATGTGGGCGCCCGCCCGGGACACGTGGCGCAGCGGGGTTGGCTGAGGCGGATCGGCGGACGTTGTCCGGCCGGGGGCGGACACGTCCGTCGGCGGAGATTCTCTTTTTTTTTAAACTAGGGTTTCGGACGGGGGAAGAAGAGATCCGAATGGAGGGGGTATAAATAGGCATAAGTGGAGCTAGGAGAGTCCAAATGAGGTGCGGTTTTCGCCCACACGATCGTGATCGAACGCTCTAGGACATGGAGCAGAGTTTGGTGGGTTTTGGGCCAAATTTGGAGGGTGTTGGGCTGCAACACACACGAGGCCTTTTCGGTCCCTCGGTTAACCGTTGGAGTATCAAACGAAGTCCAAATGACCCGAAACTTGACAGGCGGTCTACCGGTAGTAAACCAAGGCCGCTTGGCAAGTCTCGGTTCAATCCGGAAATGTTTAATTCCCAAACACGAAAGAAAGCTAGAAATGACCACCGGAGGAGAACAGAACGCCGGATTGCAAAACGGACAACGGGGAAAAAGCTCGAATGCATGAGATGAACATGTATGCAACTGAAATGCGCATGATGACATGATATGAGATGCATGACACGCAAGCAATGACAACGCAACAACAGCGAATAACTGCACGACACCTGGCACATCGGTCTCGGGGCGTTACAACACTCCACCACTACGAGAGGATCTCGTCCCGAGATCTAGAATGGCACCGGAGGGACAACGGAAAAGAAAGAGAAGAGGTAAAACTAGTTGCTTCTTTGACAAATGAGTGAGACCAAAGAACCTGGAAAAGGTTAAGCCATTTCAAGAAAAGAATACAACGAAAATGACGAAGCTGAAAACACTCCGTTAGAAAAGAGGAACAAGGGAAAACAACTTCGGGTAGCACTCCGGTTGAGAAGTTATGCAAGACTTGATACGGTGAAAAGAACTTGAGCAGAGGACACGACACTCCGGTTACACAAGATAGAGAAGGAATAAGACTGATATAATTTGGACAGCACTTCGACTGTAAATGGAAGAAATTGAACATGATCTTGACAAACCGAGATGAGGAGTGAAAAGAGCAACATCACTAGACCCCCGGGAGAAGAATAGAATAAAGATAATTGAAATAAGAGAATTGAGAAGAAAATGTCAATTTCTGCCACAAAAGAGTTTGAAAAGGCATCTTTAGGAGAAGGGTCGAACGGAGTTGTTGGAAAACCAACCATGAAAATACTAAGCTTGATATGGTCTTATGGAATATATCTCAAATATATGAGGTGACAATCTGCCACTCACAGGAAAGAATTGGATTGGAATGAACAAGGAGACGAGAAAGCTATATCACCGGAAGGATAATGAAGAACTTGGGTCAATTATAAGCACCAAAATTAGCAACATTCCTTAGGGAAGGCTATAGGTGAAATATAACCCAAGACAATTTCAACGAATAGGTTGATGGATTTAAAATATCCCAATCTTGACAGCATGTGAAACATGAAAAACATGAACTCAGATTATCAAGAATGACATAATACCACCTCCGATAATATGGTAGAAAGAAATTGCACTCCGGATTACAATATGAAGAAAGCTTGAGCTCCCTAGAAATGAATATTGATGAAAACTTTGAGAAGGAATTAAATCCTTGATGAATCGTCATGTAGAACCTCCATGAAGAACTCCGGTAAACAAAAGGAATGAAAAGAAAGAGAAATTGAAAACACAAGGTGAATCCTTGCAATGATTTAGATGGATCTCCATGATAATTAGAGCTTGGAACTCCGGGAAAAAGAGAAGATGAAACAAATGAAACCGAGAATTTTTAAGGGCGTCCGGAATAAAGAATTAATCACTTGGATGAACAAGAATAAGAATTATGTTATGCGTATCCTTCACCAATTAAATTGATGACAAAAACGGATTTGGCATACTACTTATTCTCGTAGACAGGATTAAAATAGATATATCAAAACTTGAGAAGGTCTTGAACGACCCACCGGTAGAATAGAAACAATGAATAAATTGATAAGGAAGAGAAATGTTGAACGAACCACCGTAAGAATTGAAAATGAACGAAGAGAAGATAAAGAAACACCGGGAAGAATAGTGAAATGAACGAAGATACATGGGACAATCTAGATACATGAGAACGAAGAGAGCACGAGCCGATTAAAGATCACTTGATCAAGGCACCGGTAAGATCGGAGAATGATAACTGCAAACTGAGAATGAATAAATCTGAATTGATGGACTCCGGATGACAAACTGAGAAGACTCTTGAATATCTCCTGATGGGTGAAAAAGATTCTCACAATAGAAAACAATTATGAGAGGATGGCAACAAGCTAGCACCATGAATCTTGAAGAGAATAGAGCAAGATTAAAGAGAAACTCTTCTTCGGTCTTCAAATGATGAGAATGACAACGAGAAACACCACCAAGAATTATTGAGGCACACCGGAATAAAGAATGGAAAAGTTGAGCCAACGATGTTAAGAATTTGAAAGATCTTGGAGAAAAACATTTGACTGATGATAACTCATTCTTACGTCAAACTTGGAGAAAAATTTAGGATAGCTCTGGGAAAATAGAAGAGTCAGGTAAGATCCTGGAAAAAGACCTGTGGGTTAGGGCCCACTCAAAAGAAAACACTGTTGAACGATTTAAAAGAGAGGTTGCACCGGTTTAGTTAAATGGCTTGAATGAGGGAACATCCTCGAAAGAACTTGAACGAATGCAGAGTGGAAACACGAATCTTCGAGACATCTTGAGCACTCCGGAACAATTTAATAGCGAGAAATGAATGAATATGAGGAGCATCAGCATGGGATAGCATTTGAACGAGGATAAGGATATGATCAACACCGAAAGCTTGAGGTAAATCCACCGGAGAAGAAAACGAGAATGAAGAGTGATGAACTTGGAGCTCCGTTAGTATCTTCTTGAGAATCACCGGATAAGAACATTGACGGAAAAGAATGGAGAGACTTCCCATCAATAAAATGGATACTTGAAGAAGAAATCTTAGTCCTTGAAGAAAAACAAAAGGGAGGGAGGGTGGGAAAAACAAAGGCAACTTGGAGACGGATGAAACAAACACCGTTGAGAAGAAGTGATAAATGATCTTGCAAATGTTGAAATGATCGAATCCACTTGAAGAAGCACGCCGGTTGGAAAGAATTGACATGACAAACTCGATGATCAAGAAGGATTAGTATTCACATAGCAATATGAGAACACCATTTAGGAAAGGTATGGATTCAACATTTGACTTCGAAGCAACTCGAATACCACAACTCAAAACAAAACAAAGGATTGGCCAGAACAAACATATGATAGAGATTTCGTCCGAAGTTTTCGTGGTGGGGCCTACACGGGCTCGATCGTACAGCACCATCATGTACAAGGCAGTGCACATGACATACGAAGCGTCCCCGAGTCGGCATAGCCAAGGACTCTTTAAGACACAACGAGACCACTGTAAAATCGACCGTGAATAGGCGGACCACTAGACGTCGAACCCCAATTTCATATCATACATCCGTCGGAAAGATATCCTAAGAGCTACTTGAATTCCCACCTATGAAACTCCCGAAATTTTCAGGTTATGCAATCAGGTGTTGGGGATACAGGGGAAGCATAATATCTCACCCAAACTAGCAAATCCTACATCCAGCTGTATCCATCCTTCAATACATAACCAAGAAACCTTCGGAAATCATCTACCTCAACCTTCGAAAATCATCCGTTATACAAGTTATGGCGATACTCCCGAACTCCCGCCCCAGTACTGGGTGGCGTCGAGGTTATCTCACCAACGAACTGCATAAAATAGATTTTCGATGTCGGCGAACATATCTCAAGTATACCAGAATTGCAACGATAAAATTGTGACGACAACACCTTGGAGCTCAACTCCCCGGGACACTGCCACAACCCCTAAAGACAGGAGGCACCAAGAACAATGTTCTCGTCACAAAACCATCGGAACAAAACCAAGATACTCGCGTGATCCTAAATTTTTTTTTTGTGAAATTTGAGAAGAGAAGAGTCAAAACTCTACGTCAGGATGCCTTACCAGAGCGATGAGGAGACTGGGAAGTAAAAGAATTCCTAAGCTCTCCGATATATAATTCCTAAGGACTCAAAACATTTTTCTAGACACAACTCGGCTGCTAAAAACGATCAAGCAATGGGGGCTCCTAAGGTCGGGGATGGCTCTGATTACCAACTTGTAACGCCCTCGATGCGACTATATCTCCCACGTGTCGAGGCACGACTTAGAGGCATAATCGCATTGAAGGCATATGTCGCAAGTGAGGTAATCTTCACACAACCCATGTAATACAATAAGGGAAAAAGATACATAGTTGGCTTACAATCGCCACTTCACACAATTACATGAATAAAGCATTACAACAACCAGATACAATCAAGGTCTGACTACGGAACCAAAATAAAAGAAGAACCCCAAATGCGACAAAAGGCCCCCGATCGACCCCAACTGGGCTCCACTACTGATCAACTAACACGAAACCACATAACGGACGAGATCTTCATCGAGCTCCTCCTTGAGCTTGGTTGCGTCACCTGCTCGGTAACATAGGCACCTGCAAACTGGTTTTGGAAGTATCTGTGAGCCACAGGGACTCAGCAATCTCGCACCCGCGAGATCAAGACTATTTAAGCTTATGGGTAAGGTGAAGGTATGAGGTGGAGCTGCAGCAAGCGACTAGCATATATGGTGGCTAACCTATTCGCAAAAGAGAGCGAGAAGAGAAGGCAAAGCACGGTCGATAAAAGTATGATCAAGAAGTGATCCTGGACTACCTACGTCAAGCATAACTCCAACAACCGTGTTCACTTCCCGGACTCTGCCGGAAAGAGACCATCACGGTTACACACGCGGTTGATGTATTTTAATTAAGGTCAACTTCGGGTTTTCTACAACCGGACGTTAACAAATTCCCATCTGCCACATAACCGCGGGCACGGCTTTCGAAAGATAATACCCTGCAGGGGTGTCCCAACTTAGCCCATGACAAGCTCTCACGGTCAACGAAGGAATAGACCTCCACCCGAGACATTCCGATCAGACTCGGTATCCCGGTACAACAAGACATTTCGACAGGGTAAAACTAAACCAGCAACACCGCCCGAATGTGCCGACAAATCCCGATAGGAGCTGCACATATCTCTTTCTCAGGGCACACTCAGATGAGCAATCCGTACAACTAAAACCAAACCTCGAGTTTCCCCGAGGGGGCGCTGCACAGGGCTCTAGTTCGGACCAACACTCAGAGGAGCACTGGCCCCGGGGGGGGGGGTAAAATAAAGATGACCCTCGGGCTGGCCGACCCAAGGGAAAGAAAAGGCTAGGTGGCGAATGGTAAAACCAATGTTGGGCATTGCTGGAAGAGCTTTACTTAAGGCGAACTGTCAAGGGGTTCCCATTATAGCCCAACCGCATAAGGGACGCAAAATCCGGGAACATAACACCAATATGACGGAAACTAGGGCGGCAAGAGTGGAACAAAACACCAGGCATAAGGCCGAGCCTTCCACCCTTTACCAAGTATATAGATGCATTAATTAAGTAAGATATATTGTGATATCCCAACAAGTAAACATGTTCCAACAAGGAACAACATCTCCATATTCCAACAAGGGACAAACTTCAATCTTCACCTGCAACTAACAACGCTATAAGAGGGGCTGAGCAAAGCGGTAACATAGCCAATCAACGGTTTGCTAGGACATGGTGGGTTAGAGGTTTGACATGGCAATTTGGGAGGCTGACAAGCAAATGGTAGGCATCGTAGCATTGGCAAAGCAAAAGAGCGAGCAATCTAGCATAGCAAAGATAGTAGTGATTTCGAGGGTATGATCATCTTGCCTGCACAGTTGTCAGAGTTGACTGGATCCTCACAAGCAAACTCAACGGGCTCCTCGGTAGCGAACTCGTCTCCCGGCTCTACCCAACAAGACAAACAAGCAACAAGGATACAATCAACCACGGGCAAGACCAAGCAATATGATGAAATGACGATATGCTATGCGGGATGCGATGCGGGATGCAAAATGCAAGATATGACAGGAAATGCATGAACCTGGCATCAACTTGGAAAACCAAGTGTGCCACTGGATAGAGGGGATTAAATCGCTTGAAAACAATATAAAGATCATTGGAATCGGAGTTACGGTTTGGAAATGGCGAGCGTTTTAAGATATGACACCGGTCTGCGATTTACAGCAAGTAGACATCTAAATGCAACGAAATGAACATGCTACAGCCACCAAACATGAAAACAAAATACATGGCAGTGATGTACACAAGATGGTTGACAAAACACTGGCACTGAGCCATAGGCAAATTCATCCATTAAGAGGTTCAAACAAGCATGGCTAAAACGCAAATGCAAAACAGATTTCAGACTTAGTGAAATTAACACTAGTCTGAAATTTCAGATCACGATGCTCTCTTCGGAGCAGCAAAACAACATGATAGAAAACCTGAACATGACAAGTAAGAACATGGCATGGAGCTACTCAACAATCTTAATAAAACACCCAAAGTGACCTGGGGCCAAAAGGGTTGACAAAATACTCTACCGAGCTCATGAACATAGCTCGAACACAATCAGTTTTCAGACTTAGTGAAAACTGAGACACGCTGAAATATAACTCACGAAGGCATGTAAACGAGCTCGATGCACTCACTACGGTGCAAGTCATGGCAAGGGAAGCATATAACCAGCAAGAAGGCACAATGTGCTAGCTACACATGGCAAGAACAAAGGCATAGCATGCATGGAACACTAACGGAGCATCGGCAAAATCGCAAACAAGTTGACGATCTGCCCAGATTAACAACGAAGCAAAAGTTGAGCTCGATTGAGTCAACCTAGAGCACTCCACATATGCAAACAAAGACATGGATGGATAGAGCATAACATAAATATCAAAACTCCCTTACTGATCATCCTCAAAAGAGGCACGGATCACTAGGAAACAAGCTGGACATATAGCATCATGAACTAAAATATCCCAGACTTAGTGAAAATCACCAAGTCTCTGAAATCTGCAATCTCAGGTACCTCTCTTCGCAAGCTTGCACAGAACAACTCACACATCCTAAAAATGCATGGGTGACACCTCTGGAAAGAAGACAAAATGCTTAACAATTCATCCCAAAGGGTCACAGGCATATCATGCACGAATTAAACATGGCAAAAATGACAAAAGTGCATGATGAACTAACGGATCTGCGATTTAACTCACGAAGCCTCCTTCTAACAGCATTTTGGGCGTCAAGATGACCTCAAATGCAAATGATGCAATGGAATGAAATGATGCACATGTCGAGGCGAAGATTTCGATATATAATATGCCCAAAACGGAGCTACGGTTGCGGAGATATCACTGATCAAAGATAGCATAAAAATCTAGAGGGAGAGGGAAAAAGTCAACCCTAGAATTTTGGATCTGAGATCCAGATCTGGCCACCGTAGCAGCCGGGTTGGGGCGCGCCTCCCGAGGCGACGCCGTCAAAGGCGGGGACGGCGGCCGGCGGGGGCGGCGTCCGGTGGCCGGGACTGCGGCGCCGGGCGGTGGCGGAGCCGCGGCCACCGGAGATGGCAGCGGGGC